>NC_134690.1:51392667-51572667 GCF_050947455.1 Rhinoderma darwinii | reverse complement strand
CCCTGTGTACAGATAATGTAGTAGATGATACGTGCAGTCCTATGTAACACCACAGATAACAGTGATAACTCTCTGAGTACACATACTGTAGTAGATGTTACCTGCAGCCCTATGTGACACCACAGATAACACAGTAATAACTCTCAGAGGACAGATAATGTAGTAGTAACTATATCCACAGGCACATATAAACACGCACAGAGGCATATATATACACATATATATATGTGTGTGTGTGTATATGTATGTATATCATGCAGTGCATTTCCAAACTGGAAATACACTTTAAAAAGATTATTTCCATGAATTAATTGCCATGAAATGGTTAAAATTGTATAGATTACCATATATGAAAATGTGGTGTTTCCCTTAAGGGCAGGGTATAGAAGAGGCAGCAGGGTATATAAGGAGCAGTAGGGTATATAGGGGCAGCAGGGTATATAAGGAGCAGAAGGGTATATAGGGGCAGCAGGGTATATAAGGGGCAGCACAGATATCTTCATTTTATCTGTTCTACTTTAATATTGAACACACACTTACAAAAAGACGTAAACACATGCAGACACATATATACACACACACATACTGGAACATATACACAAACAAACTTATCATCTCCCCTTGCTGACAGGATCACAAGCTTCTTGCAGGACGGGCCCTGAACGGAGCTTCCTCCTCGGCTCCTGTTTAATCTGTGTGTGTAACTAAGAGCTGAGCACAGAGTAGAGGCAGAGCCCAGTGGCGCCCCCTACATGCTGGGAGGTTGCAGTGCCCTGTGCTCTGGCACGGGTCGCACACTTATAAGGCCGGCCCTGACTATGCATAACAAATTATGTTAACTTTGTTGAATGCTGCATTTTGATGACAGCAATACCAAATATGTATATTTTTTATGTTTTATAGCATTTATTCAATAAAAAACATTTTAATGGAAACATTATTTATTTTAGTTATGCACATTTTTTTATTCTAACAATACTGTCAGGGATCATTAGCATGTATATTGCTTGCAAAAACATTATTACCTTACATAAGCTAAATATCAGTATATTTCACAAAGAATCTATGCAACAAGATGGCACCTGCATCTGAGACAACGCCCATAGAAGACACCGCCCTGCAATGCAAGAGGAGTGTGAAGATGAACTCACAACTGAATAGAACCAATGGGACTTATGCACGTCCCACATTTCTACGGAGAAGATTTGTAACTTTGTGCAATAAAGTTCAGTTGCATTTCCTACTTCATTGAGGGAGGATCTTTACCAACACTTCTTTGTCTGGTGTATTTCTTCCACGCATGTCCTCAGTTTCCAATTTACAGAGGTGGTTATTCGGTGTCGAATAACAGGGAAAAGAACCCCGACAATACTTTGTTGAACTTTTTACTGAAGTAAAAAATAATGCATTTGAATTTGTGTGTATTCCGATGCATCATTGCTTTTCAGTGTAATACTAAGACCTATAAGGTGCTTTCTAATATCTAATAGGCTCTTTGTGATGGTAATCCTGGTGACTTTTGTTAGGCCCCAACTGCCAGGGTTACCTGTCAGTGCCCCGCCATCATGTTGAGTGGACAAAATTCTTACAAACAAGAAAAATAATTTGTATGAAGAAACGTATTGCGCTTCCTGGTGTGTATAACAATCTTAAAGGGGTTGTCTGGGCACGGGGCAGTTTTTCATACTGATGACTTATTCACAGGATATGATCAATATACGATCAATGGGGGTCCGACAACCGGACCTCGCACCGATCAGCTCTTCTGGCTGCCTCTGGGCACTGGATGTTATACAGTGGCTGGTGTCGGAAGCAGATGTATATCGGCCGTGCTGCAGTACTGCAACTCTGCTCCTATTCACTTGAAAAGCAACAGAGCTGCAGTAACCCAGCACGCTCGCTATACTGTGACGGGAGCCATCTGCTTTCGCCATGGACATCTGGTGCTCGGCTGCCGCCAGAGCAGCTGGTCAGTGCAGGGTTCGGGAGTCGGCCCCCCTTGATCATATACTGATGACCTGTGGATGAAAACCCACCCTGTCCCTGGGTGGGTGAAAACCCCTTTAAGCCTCATATCCCATTGAATACTGTATGGTTATATCATTATTGAAATGTAAACTCCTATAAATAGAGGGGATCTGTTCTGTACAGAATCTTATGTTGATGACCTTAATTTACCTCCCTTTTACCTTTCCTTTTAACATTTGTATTTATAAAGAACACTGCTGTAATTTCCATTTGAATAAACTCTTACATTGGTATGTAGCCCAGATAATCCCATAATAACTCGCTGCTTCATCAACCGAGAGTTCTGGCAGAGATGGACTCTTAAGAAATAATTACATGACATTTTTTCCTTCGAGAAATGCGCTCTGCCGCTGTGCACAGTAACACCTCTGTTATTATTCCACAACACTGTGCACTCACTTCCTTTCACAAATTTCTCTTCCTTTCCAAACCTCGCTAATCAACCATTCTACGGAATATTCCAAAACATGGCAGTTTGTATTTTTTCTGCACCCTATCTAATTAAAATAACATGATTGGTTAATTACAGAGTCATTATACTGAAACAATAATTAATTAGAAGGAAAATAATATATATTTTGTAGGGCTGTTTTTTCTGAATACTAACTAATATTAAAAAATAAAGTAATTCTTAAGAAATGTATTATATGATTATATAATTCAGTTCTCATAATGTATATTGTGGCATTTATGAAGTTTGGAGTATAGTGGAAGTTTTTATAAAAAATGAACGATTTTGTGCTGTGTGCACTGACCAATCAGATATCTCCAACCTGCTGAACCCTCTCACAACAGAAGTCCACTCGCAGAGAGACTGCGGCATGATCACCCTCCTCCCTCTCCCCTCTCACAGCATGACTCTCACATAGAATCCGAAGGAAAGAAAGTGCAGCTACATCCCCCTCCTCCCTGTTTTTTTTACTACTTTTCACTCTAAATTAAGAAGTTTCTGAATATCCACAGGGAACTTGCAGGCAGGTAGAAGGGAACTACGACCAATTGAGGAACATGATGCTTTGCTCTAAAAGGATATATTACAGTTTATTACATATTCACATGTAAAAAAAAAAAAAAAAAAAAGGGACAGGAAAAGGACAGTAACCATTTATCAATGGGCCAATAATAGGCCTGCCACTCTGTTACATAGAAAATAACAATCTTAGAAAAAAAATGTGCCTTGTACTGTAAAGAGTGGGCGAACGTTACTTTACATGCTATTGTATTTGGGGCCCATGGTGGCATTCTAATTATATTGAGATAAATATTGCTCTGTGTCTTTAACAATGTGCTGTTGTTTGCGTAATCTGTTGTTTTCCCCCAAGTGGGGTTGTGAAGGAACAGTGGTAAGCCCTGCCACTGCGTATTTTGAAGACGATAGTGTGGCTATCCAGCCTATTGTATTTACATTGCACTGTATATTCATGTTGTGCTGAATGTTATTTCACTGTGGTATTTTTTTTCCATTTGCAGGCACGACAAATAGTGATTGGCTTGCTGGCTTCTAAAACTCTAAGCACCGGGATGCACTGCCCAGACGCGTTTTTGGCTGTGATTTGCCCCTTTATAACAGAGTGATGACGCGCAGCGCGGTTACTCCTGTGCATGAAACGAAGTGAGCCCACCAAACACTGTTCAGTGTCAGGAGGAATTTGAAGTGGCCTGGGCTTGTGCGCTACAGAGAGATTGATAAGAGCCACTGTGGAGAAGTTGGAGAAGCTGCTCAGAAGCGACAGCATCATCATTGGGCCTGTAGCAGAGGTCCTAGAACGAGCTGTGGGTTGTAGGCAGGAGTCTATCCACTGTGTGACCGATCGTGTGAGAAGCGGCTGGTGCGGGCAGGAGTCTGACAACGAATAGTAGTCAGTCATTTTGGAGCCTACTAGGCATGAATTGCCAGACCAACCCTTGTACCAGAGAGAGGCACCATTGGCCTTTTTTGCGATAATATCACAGCAAGCCAGCCATCATATATGTCTGCCTGAGTCGTGTCTAAAATGAGTGCCTCCTATATCAGTAAGATATAATGTGGCAGTGTGCACCATCAGCACAGGTCTGAAAATAAAAGTTTGAGCTCAGCAACCAATCTTCTGCTTCATTCCGTTCCATCTTTTACCACAACATTCCTGTCTACCATCGAGGCCGCATTTTACAGTATACTCTTGGGTCTAGTTCCCACTTCCATACCCTTCGCTTGTAAGGCAGGAAGGTATTTCTGTCTGCTTCTTTTTATGTAAAAGATCTGCCTGACACAGCTTCTGTGTCGACGCCCGTGGTTACTCACTCTGCACCTGCTCCTAAGTCTGGTTGAGTGACCCCTTCTTCCACCAATCAGCCTGGGAGGCTGAGGAGTGGGAGAGCCTATCACAGCCTGGTCAGACGGAGCTAGCTCCCGCCCTCTGTCTATTTATACCTTCACTTCCTGCTCCTCCTTTGCCTGTGATTCTTTCAGTCTGTTTCCTGGCTTATAACCTTATCCGCATCAAAGAGGGGGATGAGTGGAAGACTGCGTTTAACACGCCCGAAGGTCATTTCGAATACCTCGTCATGCCCTTTGGGTTGTGTAATGCTCCCGCGGTCTTCCAGAATTTCATAAATGAGATTTTAAGAGACTACCTTGGGGTGTTTCTTGTAGTGTACCTTCATGACATCCTAGTGTTTTCCAAGGACTGGTCCTCCCACATTGAGCATGTCAGGAAGGTGCTCTAGGCCCTTCGGGAAAACAAACTGTTTGATAAAACCAAAAAATGTGTGTTTGGGGAGCAGGAGATACCATATTTGGGTCAAATCCTCACTCCTCATGAATTCCGCATGGACCCTGCCAAGATTCAGGCAGTGGCGGAATGGGTCCAACCTGCCTCCATGAATGCGTTACAGTGCTTCCTGGGGTTTGCTAATTATTACAGGAGATTTATTGCTAACTTCTCGGTCATCGCTAAGCCTCTTACGGATCTCACTCGCAACGGTGCTGATCTCCTCCATTGGCCTCCAGAGGCGGTCCAGGCTTTTGAGATCCTTAAGAAGTGCTTTATCTCGGCCCCAGTGCTGATTCAGCCTAACCAAATGGAGCCATTAATAGTGGAGGTTGATGCCTCCGAGGTGGGAGTGGGTGCTGTCTTGTCCCAGGGTACCAGGTCCCTCACCCATCTCCGTTCCTGTGCCTACTTCTCCAGGAAGTTCTCACCCACTGAGAGTAACTACGACATTGGCAACCACGAACTCTTAGCCATTAAATGGGCATTTGAAGAGTGGTGCCACTTCCTGGAGGGAGCTAGGCACCAGGTTACGGTCCTTACCGACCACAAGAATCTGGTTTTCCTAGAATCTGCCCGGAGGCTAAACCCGAGACAAGCTCGATGGGCGTTATTTTTTACTAGATTCAACTTTTTGGTCACCTATAGGGCTGGGTCTAAAAATATTAAGGCTCATGCACTGTCGCGTAGCTTCATGGCCAGCCCTCCTTCGGAGGAAGATCCTGCTTGTGTTTTGCCCCCAGGTATAATAATTTCCTCTGTTGATTCTGACTTAGTCTCCGAAATTGCGGCTGATCAAGGTTCAGCTCCCGGGAACCTTCCTGAGAACAAGCTGTTTGTTCCCCTGCAATTCCGGCTAAGGGTACTCAGGGAAAATCATGACTCTGCAGTATCTGGCCATCCAGGCATCCTGGGTACCAAGCACCTCATTGCCAGAGACTATTGGTGGCCTGGGTTGCTTAAAGACGTTAAGGCCTACGTCGCCGCTTGTGAAATTTGTGCTAGGTCCAAGACTCCCAGGTCCCGACCAGCGGGCTTACTATGTTCTTTGCCCATTCCCCAGAGACCTTGGACCCATATCTCCATGGATTTTATCACCGATCTGCCTCCATCTCAAGGCAAGTCAGTGGTATGGGTGGTAGTGGACCGCTTCAGTAAGATGTGCCACTTTGTGCCCCTCAAGAAACTACCCAATGCTAAGACGTTAGCTAACTTGTTTATCAAACACATCCTGCATCTCCATGGGGTTCCTGTCAATATTGTTTCTGACAGAGGAGTACAATTTGTTTCATTGTTTTGGAGAGCCTTCTGTAAAAAGTTGGAGATTGATCTGTCCTTCTCCTCGGCCTTCCATCCTGAAACTAATGGCCAAACTGAGAGGACTAATCAGTCTCTAGAACAATATTTAAGGTGTTTTATCTCTGACTGTCAATATGATTGGGTCTCCTTCATTTCCCTCGCTGAATTTTCCCTTAATAACCGGGTCAGTAACTTGTCAGGGGTCTCCCCCTTTTTCTGTAATTTTGGGTTCAATCCACGGTTCTCCTCCGTTTCACCTGGTAATTCCAACAATCCTGTCGTTCATCGGGAACTGTGCACAGTCTGGGCCCAGGTTCAGAAGAACCTAGAGGTGTCCCAGAGCATACAAAAGACCCAGGCAGATAGAAGACGTTCTGCTAACCCCTTGTTTGTGGTCGGGGATCTGGTGTGGCTGTCTTCAAGAAATTTGCGCCTTAAGGTCCCGTCCAAAAAATTTGCTCCCAGGTATATAGGTCCGTACAAGGTCATTGAAGTCCTTAACCCTGTCTCCTTCCGACTGGAGTTACCCCCGTCTTTTCGAATACACAGATTGTGGACAGCAGGATGGTCCAAGGCTCTCTCCAGTACCTGGTCCATTGGAGAGGATACGGGCCTGTGGAGAGGACTTGGGTACCCGCCCGGGATGTTCACGCTGCAGTATTGCTCAGGAGGTTCCATCTTCAGTTCCCCTATAAGCCAGGTCCACCTAGAAAGGGTCCAGTGGCCCCTCATAAAAGGGGGGGTACTGTAAAGGATCTGCCTGACACAGCTTCTGTGTCGACGCCCGTGGTTACTCACTCTGCACCTGCTCCTAAGTCTTGTTGAGTGACCCCTTCTTCCACCAATCAGCCTGGGAGGCTGAGGAGTGGAAGAGCCTATCACAGCCTGGCCAGACGGAGCTAGCTCCCACCCTCTGTCTATTTATACCTTCACTTCCTGCTCCTCCTTTGCCTGTGATTCTTTCAGTCTGTTTCCTGGGTCTGCTGCTGCTACTTACTACTTGTCTTCTGCTTCATATTGACCCTGGCTTGACTGACTATTCTCCTGCTCTGCGTTTTGTACCTCGTCCACTCCTGGTTCGAGTCGGCTCGTTCATCATTCTTGCTGCTCACGGGGTTGCCGTGGGCAACAGCCCCATTTCCCTTAGCTTCTGTGTACCCTTGTCTGTTTGTCTGTCGTGCACTTAGTGAGCGTAGGGACCATCGCCCAGTTATACACCGTCGCTTAGGACGGGCCGTTGCAAGTAGGCAGGGACTGAGTGGCGGGTAGATTAGGGCTCACCTGTCTGTCTCCCTACCCCACCATTTCATTTTAATTCCCTGACCCTTAAGCTATTGTACCTGTATCGGGGCGGTAAGGGAGGCCATAGCTCTCTAGATATTGTACTTGCTGTTACACTAAACAATGTAAAAGGGTTTCCCTTTATGAGACTAGCCCTGTATTAGTGGATTTGGACGTCATGGAGGGGTACTCCGCTCAGAAATCACTAACAAAGAGTATATGTAGTACATACTTACCTGAATGGCTGCCATGTAATAATATATTTCCTCTGCAGCAGCACCTGCAGGGAAAACGTATGGCCCTCCGCAACTTCAGCTGTACTTGTTGGGGATTTCTAAAGCCGCATCTGCGCGGATCTGCTAATCACTGGGCCGTTTCCAGTGGGTTTTCTTATAATGATAAGGGGATTTCTTATAATGATCATTTATCATCAATCCACAGGCATGGTAATAAATGTCTGATCAGTGGGGGTCCAACAGCTGGAACCCCCACCGGTCACAGAACGCCCTTTGTGAATGGAGCGGGACTGTGCATGCTCGGCCACCACTCCATTCACTTTCTATGGGCTGTCAGAGGTTGCGCTCGGATATCTCTGGCAGTCCTGTACAAAGAGCATTTTACTGGAATTTGCATATTAATAGCAACACATGGTTGGTGAAAACTATTGACAACTCATTTGCTAGGTCACATAGAAAGGTCAGCTTTGGATATTTGTGCTTTTCATAAATTCCAAAAACAAATTAGCTATAAATCATGAAATAAATTGCAAATGTACCCTTGGGTTTATATCAAAATTAATGTCCAGGTCCAGAATCTAGTTATTCCAATGTCAATGTAGAAATATTTATTTGCAATTATTCTATTCTAACATGTAAAGTTCTATTTTGTGACATAATTTATTGTTATAGAGAAATGAGGATCTACAGACTTTACTGCACTGTGAGCAGTGGATGACTGCATTCTGGAATCTATCATTTTAAAACTTTTGCAGCAGCGTAGCTATTTGAGATCTTGTTTTTTTGCAGAACAAGTTCTACTTACTATAGGGGGAATTTACCAATTGTCTACGCCTGTTTTCCGGCGTAGAAAAGTCACAAAAGGGCCAAAAAGTTGCAATTTGCAATGCAAATTGGCGTAAGTTATATGCTTCTAGCTGGCGTACATTTCACTCTGTGGTGTGTAGCGCTGGACCCTGGAACCCCCCCCCCCCCCAACCCTGATCTGGACTACCCTCCCTTCGGACAGTTTAATAAATAAAATGAAATTTAAAAAATATAAAAAAAAAAAAATCCTGCTCCCCACTCCTTTTGGGTGCGGCGGCTCACATTACGTCCTGATACCAGGCAGTGTCAGTTCGCTGTATGTGATTCAGCACTGATGATGTTGAGTGCTGCGTCACATAAATGGCCCTGGCACTGCTCAGTGTCAGGACCTTGTATGAGCTGTTGCATGCTGAGGGAGCCTCAGGGGACCAGGAGGATCGGTGAGGTGAGTATACATTTTTAAATTTTATGTCCAATGGGAGAATGGATGGCACACGGCCACAGTCATTGCTCCAAATTTCTAGTGCACGGCTGTGGTTGCTGCGCTAGTTGGCCAGCATGAAAATGCAAAAGATTTATTAAAAGGCGTGTGCTTTTTAATTAAACTACAGAATTTTACTCCAGCTGAAAACATATCTAAGGCTGGGTATGAAACGCCAGTCTTAGTAGTTCTGCCCCTACATGTTTAAAAAAAAAGCTTGATGGTTGGTGACCTAGAATAATATATATATATATATATATATATATATATATATATATATATATGTAGTTATGGTGATGCCATATATGTAGGGATATTTTATTTTATACATCTATGAAATAAAATATTTATTTTTTAAATTGTGTTTTCTGTAATTTTTTATTTATATTTTATTTTAATAATACCTTATTATTATTATTATTCCTTCTATAAAGGGAGGTTTTATTTAACTTCTGTTATACTGGCATATTTATATGTGCAAATAAATACTCATGGGCACCTGGGTTGTCCTAACAGGCATTGAGAAGAGACATCACTGGGGGCCCTTGTCATATCCCAGGCTTTTTCCATAGCCCGTAATCACGATTTATACAGTGCCGTGATTTGATCGTGGTACTGATAGTGTTAATTGCAGGGTTTTGAGTTTTTGCGAATTTCGGACGATGTGTATTAGGGGAGGGGGATTCAAAGACCAAAGCAAAATTATAATCAACAAATAAATAGGGAAATGAGTTCCATACTCTACAGTACATAAAACATCATATGAAAGCTATGAAAGATAAAGTCTCAATCCATCAATATACAGGAAAGTTTATAAACCAACTGTCTATAGTGTTTTTTTTATTTTCTTTGGTGGGTTGTACATTTATCGGATGCTACTTTTTAATTATTTTGTCACAACTGAGTTAGTAGCAGAGAAATCAATGAACTGTTCATTAAATATGACAATTAATTACATTGTAATTTAATGTTTCCACTTGAAATGCTTCACTAAATAAGACATTGAACATAAAGGGATTCCTTTAAAAAAACGTGTGGCTTGGGAATGAGAGTGTATGGGCTTGTTACACATGATGAACAGAACGATACATTAAGTTTATGCTAAAAAAAATCTAGAAATAAGAAAGAATAAAATTGCGAGAGGTTCAAAGTATAAGAAATGTATTCCAGGTATTTTTTTTGCGGTTTTAAAAATAGCAAAAATTATCACAATGGTGGAACATATGGCAAAATACAAACATGGAACATACAAATCCGACTTTAAACATGAGCCACTTACATATGTTCAGTAGAAAAAAGTCTCTTTATTACAAAACCATATTATACTACATTTTTAATAAAAACATTAAAAAAAAACAAATACCCCTAAAGGGCTTGAGAAGTGGGTAATCAGTTACTTCATCATAAATGAAACGCATCAATTCCAAAAATTTAGTAATATGACCAAAATATTGGTCACTGGTGCAGAAAAGATCATATATCACTAACAAAATGGCCAAAAAACGTAGTACATCCTAACAGCTCACACACATAGTCATAGAAATCCAATTGGCGACTGCGACACTATATGCTGTTACCCTACATGTCCCTATCTTATACAAAGTATATACCAACCGCTTACAGTCATAGAAAGCAGATTGTCACCCGCTTCCCTGGGTTAGTATATACCAGGGCTTCTACTGGGGTCTCACCAGCAAGAACATAGTGATGTCCGGGCTTCACCAGTGGTCCATGCCAAAATTACAAGCATTGTTCAATTTTCCCAAGCCCAGTATAGCATTAAATTAAGCAAAATAGTAAATTATGTTGCTAAAGACATTGGTTAAGTCAAAGAAATCCATCGGAAATGTTAAAAATCTGCCTCAAAACCGCCTCCAGAAGTGACATGCCGCTTTTTTATAAGAGGCGTATTTTTACACGGCGTATTTGAAATTAGCGACGCAAAAATACACCACTTCTAAACTACACAGTGTATTTCCAGTTGAATACAATGGGAGCTGTTTCTAGGCGTATTGCAAGCGTATTTTAAGGCGAATACGCCTGGAATTTGCCCGTTTGAACATAGCCTTAGGGCTTGTCCACACATAACAGATTTTCTGCAGAAAATGTACACAGCATTTACACATCAACTAGCAGACAATCCGCTCCGGAAAATAGCACCATTTCATTTATTTTTTACTGCGGAAAATAGTGCAGATTTTTGCTGCGGTTTTTTGATGCCCCATGTACACAACCCATTCAGTTCTATTGCCCACGGATAGGTGTCCGTGCCCAGGGGCGTAACTACCACCGTAGCAGCAGTAGCGGCTGCTACGGGGCCCGCGGCATGAGGGGGCCCGTGTCGCCCGCCGGCACGGGCCCCCACCATGGCCGGAGGCTCCGCTAGCAGCCACTATGGCTGCTACAGCGCGACGCCACTGATCACTACGGCAGAGCAGGGAGGTATCTCCCCGCTCTGCCAGTAAACAAAAGACATGTATCCCCTATCCACAGGATAGGGGATGCATGTGTGATCGCTGGCATTGATAGGGAGAACGGGGGACTAAAAGTCCCCTGAAGTTCTCCATCACAAACCTCGGACTTCCGGGGTCTGTCGGCAGCTCTGCAGAAATGAATGGAGCGCCGGTCGCGCTTCTGCGCATGCGTGACCAGCGCTTCTTTCATTTTTATTGAGCTGCGCAGACGCCGGAAGTCAGAGGTTAGTCATGGAGAACTTGGGGGACTTTCAGTCCCCCGTTCTCCCTATCGCTGCCAGCGATCACACATGTATCCCCTATCCTGTGGATAGGGGATACATGTATTTTGTAGGACACCCTGTAGGTCACATTTTTTTGGGGGGTTGGGGACGCTGAGTGAGAGTAATCCAATAATAGAGTATCAACAGGGAAATCAAATTCCCCCTTCTTCTTCTCTGTGTCTGTTGTGCCATAGAAAGATAAAGACTGCTGTAAACACAGCCTCAGAGGGCATATTTCCCGTCGCTGTCATCCACAGGCTGTACTAAAGATCCACGTTCTACGAATACATAATAGAGCACCCCTAGAAGTCGACTGGCTTATACCAGGGGCATACACAGGTTTTTTCTCACGGTTTCATGCGGGAACATAAGATAAATAATTGGGATACAATAAATTGCATTCTGAATTAGAGAAATGCTCCTCCAGAAACATTGCTTCTAGAGGAGTATACAGATGCTGTATGGCGTTCCCTACAGGGGGGGGGGGCTGTATGGCGTTCCCTACAGGAGGGGGCTGTATGGCGTTCCCTACAGGAGGGGGCTGTATGGCGTTCCCTACAGGGGGGGCTGTATGGCGTTCTCTACAGTGGGAACTGTATGGCGTTAGCGCCATACAGTCCCCCCTGTAGATAACGCCATACAGTCCCCCCTGTAGATGACGCCATACAATCCCCCCTGTAGGGAACGCCATACAGCCCCCCCTGTAGGGAACGCCATACAGCCCCCCTGTAGATAGCGCCATACAGCCCCCCTGTAGATGACGCCATACAGCCCCCTGTAGATAGCGCCATACAGTCCCCCCTGTAGATAACGCCATACAGCCCCCCCTGTAGATAACACCATACAGTCCCCCCTGTAGATAGCGCCATACAGCCCTCCCCCTGTAGATAGTGCCATACAGCCCCCTCTGTAGATAACGCCATACAGCCCCCTTTGTAGATATCTACAGAGGGGGCTGTATGGCGTTATCTACAGGGGGTTCTGTATGGCGTTATCTACAGGGGGGCTGTATGGCGTTATCTACAGGATTGGCTATATGGCGTTATATACAGGGGGCTGTATGGCAATATCTACAGAGGGGGCTGTATGGCGCTATCTACAGAGGGGGCTGTATGGCGCTATCTACAGGGGGGGCTGTATGGCGCTATCTACAGGGAGGGGGCTGTATGGCGTTCTCTACAGGGGGGACTGTATGGCGTTATCTACAGTGGGGATTGTATGGCGTTATCTACGGGGGGCTGTATGGCGCTATCTACAGGGAGGGGGCTGTATGGCGTTCTCTACAGAGGGGGCTGTATGGCGCTATCTACAGGGGGGTCTGTATGGCACTATCTACAGGGGGTGCTCTATGGCGTTATCTACAGGGGGGCTGTAAAAAAGGCACTATCTACAAGGGGGGGGTTGTGTGACACCCACAGGAGGGGGGCCCCAGTCAAAAGTTTGCTATGGGGCCCAGTCTTTCCTAGTTACGCCCCTGTCCGTGCCGTAGAACTGTACCGCAAAAGATAGAACATGTCCTATCTTTTGCATTTTACTGGCCATTCTCCCATACTTTGTATGGGAGAAAGGGCTGTAAATGCAGGCTACGGCCCATGGGCCGCGGCCGGCCTTGCCCACAATCGCGGCCGTGTGCATGAGGCCTTACTGTTAACACCATAACACAGAATAACTAGATATAAGCTTCTATCAACTCCAGAGCATACGCAGATACGACAGGAGAACCTCAATGGCTTACTTTTACAATGCTGTTTTTAATGAGGGTTTGACATGAACATCGGTATAATAGCTGCTTTATTACTACCCACATCACGTCAGTACCAATAACATTTACAAAGCCTTAATTTTATACAAGTGCCATGTTCGATGGAGAAAACAAAGTGTTCATTATTTAGAAGCCTCAGTCATTGAGATAATTTAGATCGGCAGGTGAACAATTCAAGGATTTCCTTTTGGCGAGACGCATTTAAATCAATACATGTCATTTATTATTTATTGATGTGCCGGCCTTGGCATTTTTCTCTGTCCCAGTCGTATAGTTATTTCATCAAATCTAAATGTATTTATTTTTTAACAGAATTATTCTGCATCATAACCTAATGTGCAGCTACAAATATCCGTAGGGATAACATTGCTGTACATATGTGTCCTGGAGTGGATGCCGCAGCAGGAACATATGCTCCATATTACACTGATGAATGCATTATTTAACAGGGAGACTGTAAAACACCATATAAAAAACCTCTACCTTGACAGCTGTACAAAGCAATGAAGAACAGTATGTGACAGACACTCCTACCTGAACGCTTGAGTTAGATCTTGCATGAATGATTGTGGGATTTGCACTTTTCATGAACTGTAATGGGACTAGTCATACGTATGCTGGGCCGATAAATTAAAAAGAAAGTTTAAATGCTGTAACTCTGTCCTTAAGTTTTGGCTCTATGTTAAAGAGGATCTGTCACCTCTGCTGACATGTCTGTTTTAGTTAATACTTGTATTCACCATGAAATAACAATTCTGGAGCATCTTTTCTTAGAACTCTACGTTGTGGAGTTCCTCTGTTATTCTTCTAAGAAAATTTACGATTAAATTGACAGCTGGGTGTTACCAGTTGAGGGGTTGTCCCTACACGGACTTACAATGTCCAATCAGTGAAGACAAAGTGAGGGTGTGTAAGGACACGCGCCATTGACAAGTGGAATGTTTATACCCAGTTTTTAATTTATTCATAAATTTTTAAAGAGGAATAAAAGAGGATTTGAAAAACACATAGATCTAATAAAATATGTTCCAGAATTGTTATGTCATAGGGAAAACAAGTATTTGCTAAAACAGACATGCCAGGAGGGGTGACAGGTCCTCTTTAAGTTAAATGTGAGATAGGTGGCCTTTAGAATTGTGCTTTTTTTAAAAGATTGTTTTGGGCAATCCATTTCTTTTGCATTTTTGTATGTTTAACCTGCTCTGAAGTGGGCAGGGACCAACACCCTATACCCAATCAGATAATAGAATAATTAATAACCACAGCAGGAGATGATTGAAGTGATCTGTCCAATCATGAGATTATGTTAAAGGAGAAAAGAATGCCTATTACACGGGCAGTATTATGAAGCAAGAGAGAAAATAATATTTAATCAGCCTTATGAAGATCATAGGAAACAGTAGGGGATGGGTGTGGCAGTGACCTGTTCAATCATATGATTATATTACAGAGGAGAAGTGTTTGTGACAGTGATGGTGTTATGAAGTGGGTAGGAACAGTAAACCCTGTAAGCTAAAAGAGATATTAGAAATTATGACAACAGCAGGAGAGGAGAGTGTTGATCTTGTAGGAAGCAGTGACCTGCCCACTCATGTGATTATGTTAGTGAGGTTAATGTAGGCTTGGAGACTAATAAAGGGACTCTATAATCTTATGTATATAATTGAATAAAAACAAAGTTATGGCACTTAACCCTTTCACGACCACGGACGAAAATGCACGTCCTGGTCGGCTGCTAGTTCCCGCTCCAGGACGTTCATTTTCGTCAGTATTTAAAACTGTCACTCTGTGTAAACACAGAGTGACAGACCCGCGCTGACAGCTGTCCTAGACAGCTCAGACATCAGTCTCGCCGGATAGCGGACCATCGCCGCTGCTTTCGGCAATTAACCCCTTAAGTGCGGCGACGGATTGCCGTCGCCGCATTTAAGTGGTTTGAAGCACATCGGCAGCCCCCACGAAGTGATCGTGGGGGCTACCGATGCTTGTCACGGCAATCGGAGGTCAGATAATGGAGGTTGCCATGTACGGAAGCCTCGGAGGAACAGCCTCCGGCCGTTCCTCCTCTGCTTCCTGTCAGTGTGACAGTCACGTCACAATGACAGTTAGAGTACATTACACTACGTGTGTAGTGTAATGTACTCTAGCAGCGATCAAAGCTGCAAGTCTAAGTGTCCCCTAGTGGGACAAGTGAAAAAAGTAAAAAAAAGTAATAAAAATGTTTTCAAAAAAAGTGTAAAAATAAAAGTTATAAGTTCTATAAACAGACACTGCTTTTTTTTCCTATAATAAGACTTTCATTATAGAAAAAAAATGAACACGTTAAAAAAGTACACATATTTGGTATCACCGCATTCGTAACGACCCCAACTATAAAACTGTAATGTTATTTTTCTCGCACGATGAACACCCCAAAAAAAATCAATAAAAAACGACGACAGAATCACTATTTTTTGGTCACCACCGCTTCCTAAATAAAGAATAAAAAGTGATCAAAAAGTCGCATGTACCCAAAAATAGTACCAATAAAAACTTCTATCCGTCCCGCAAAAAACAAGCCCTTACACAGCTTTTTTGACTAAAAAATTAATAAATTATGGCTCTCAGAATATGGTGACACAGAATTTTTTTTTTTTATAAATAAGTCATTTTATTGTGCAAACGCTAAAAAAAAGGACCAAACCTATATACATATGGTATCGCCGTAATCGTACCAACCCGCAGAATAAAGTAAAAATGTCATGTGTAAAAAAGAAAACCTAAAAAACGGTGTCAGAATTCCTGTTTTTTGCTCAGGATTGCAAAAAAATGTAATAAAAAGTAATCAGAAAAAAATCGCACGTACCCCAAAATGGTACCAATGAAAACGACAGATTGTCCCGCAACAAATAAGCCCTCACAGGGCTCCGGTGGTGAAAAAATAAAAAAGTTCTGGCTTTCAGAATATAACGATGCAAAATGTGCAGAGTGTCCAAAAGCGGATAAGATCGGGCGCCATTTATCAGTGCAACACCTGCCACATATCTATGAATTATTATTTATTTACCCCATTTTTATACCCTCTTATTATGCCCTGATGTACTCCGCACATATTACATATGCCCCCACATTATAAACTGAAATACCAGCAAAACCCCAAACAAAACTACTACCAAGCAAAATCTGCGCTCCAAAAGCAAAATGGCGTCCCTCCCTTCTGGTCCCTACAGTGTGCCCAAGCAGCAGTTTGCGCCCACACATATATGGCGTCGCCATACCCGAGAGAACCCGCTTAACGTTTTATGAGGTATTTGTCTTCTGTGGCACAAACTGGGCACAACATATTATGAACTAAAATGGCATATCAGTGGAAAATTGCAATTTTCACTTTGAACCATCCGCTGTGCATTAACCCCTTTGCGCACTATGACTTAATTGCCCGTCATGGTGCGGCGGTTGATGTATGGAGCCGGCTCACGTGCTGTGCCCGCTCCATACGCTGCGGGTGTCGGCTGTGTATTACAGCTGACACCCGGGACTAAAGGACAGGTACAGGGATCGCTCTGTTACAGAAGCCTGTAAGAACAACAATATACTGCAATACATTAGTATTGCAGTGTATTGTACCAGTGATCCAATGATCGCTGGATCAAGTCCCCTAAGGGGATTAATTAATAAAATGTGCAGAAGAATTATAGTTATTAGTAGTGAGAATTTTTTTTTTTTTAAAGTTAAAAAAAAAACCACCTTTTCGCATTTTTCTTCTAAAGTAATGTAAAAAAATTAACAAAATTGGTATCGCTAAGTCCGTAAAAGTCCGAACTATTACAATATACCATTATTTAATTTGCACAGTGCACACCTTAAAAAAAAATAATAATTGAAACCGCCAAAATCGCTGTTTTTTTTTTTTTGTCACCTTCGCTCTAAAAAAAAAAATGTAATACAACTTTTGAATCACTTTTTATGTACCAAAAAATGGTACCAATAAAAACTGCAGCTCCTCCCGCAAGAAGTAAGCCCTCCCACCGCTCTATTGATGGAAAAATACAAAAGTTATGACTCTTGGAAAGTGGGGAGTGAAAATCTAAAATAAGAAAGAAAAAAATGGATCAGTCCTGAAAGGGTTAATTCATTTCTAATGAAAAAACGTATGACCACATGTGGGGTATTTCCGTACTCGGGAGAAATTGCTTTATAAAAAATGGTTGTTTTTTTCCTCCTTTATCCCTTGTGAAAATGAGAAAATGCAACATTTTAGTGGAAAAAATTTTGATATTCATTTTCGCGCCCTAATTCTAATAAACTCTGCAAAAGACCCGTGGGGTGTAAATGCTCACTATACCCCTAGAAAAATTCCTTGAAGGTTTTTCCAAAATGGGGTCACTTTTGGTGGGTTTCCACTGTTTTGGTCCCTCCAGTGCATTGCAAATGCGACATGGCACCGAAAACCATTCCAGCAAAATCATAAATCCAAATGGCACTCCTTCCCTTCTGAGCCCTGCTGTGGGTCCAAACAGCAGTTTATTACCACATATGGGGTATTGTCGTAATCGGGAGACATTGCTTTACAAATGTTGGGGTGCATTTTCTTCGTTATTCCTTGTAAATAATAAAAATTTCTATGTTGTTTCAGAAAAAAAGTACATTTTAATTTTTACAGACTAATTCCAATATATTTAGCGAAAAACTTGTGTGGTCAAAATGCTAGATAAATACCTTAAGGGGTCTAGTTTTCGAAATGGGGTCGTTTATGGGGAGTTTCTATCGTTCTGGCAGCCCTTCCTTTTGGGCCCTGCCATGTGTCCAGGCAGCGCATTAGGGCCACAATGTGGGTATTTTTGAAAACAGGAGAAACAGGGTGATAGATTTTGTGGTGTGTTTCTTCATTCTCATGTTCGCTTTACAAAGAAATCGGTCTTCAAACTGATACTTTTATGAAAAAAGTGAAATCATTTTTTTTTCCACCTGTTATGCATTCAATTTAGCAAAAAACTGTGGGGTCAAAATACTTACTATACCCCTAAATAAATACCTTATGGGGTCTAGTTTTCTAAATGGGGTCGTTTATGGGGAGTTTCTATCGTTCTGGCAGCTCAATGCCTCTCCAAATGTACAGTGGGGCCTAAAACATTTTCAAGCAAAATATGAGTCCTGAAAGCCTCCGGGTGCTCCCTTCCTTTTGGGCCCTGCCATGTGTCCAGGCAGCGCATTAGGGCCACAATGTGGGTATTTTTGAAAACAGGAGAAACAGGGTGATAGATTTTGGGGTGTGTTTCTTCATTCTTATGTTCGCTTTACAAAGAAATTGGTCTTCAAACTGATACTTTTATGAAAAAAAGTGAAATTTTTTTTTTTTCACCTGCTATGTATTACATTTAACAAAAAACTGTGGGGTCAAAATACTTACTATACCCCTAAATAAATACCTTAAGGGGTCTAGTTTTCTAAATGGGGTCATTTGTGGGGGTTTCCATCACTCGGAGACCTATGAGCCACTGAAAACCTGGCTTGGTGCAGGAAAACAAAATGTACTTCAAAATGTATAAAATGATTATTCAATTTATAAGTCCTCTAAATTGCTGAAAATTTATTTTATTTTTTCAAAAGTGCTGCCATAATAGAGTAAAGAGATGGAAATATATATTTAATTAAAAAAATTGTACAGTATGTGTGTACATATGTGACATATTGCAGTTAAAAATAGCGAAAAATTTTAATTTTTACAAAATTTCTTCCATTTTTCTATTTTTTTCATTAATTTCCGCAAATTGTATCAGTCTACTTTTACCACTAAAATAAAGTACAACATGTGACGAAAAAACGATGTCAGAATTACTTGGATATTCAAAACTTTCACAGAGTTATTCTCTGATAAAGTCAGACATACCAAATTTGACAAATCTGGCTTGGTCATTAACCCGTTAGTGACCGCCAATACGCCTTTTAACGGCGGCCACTAACGGGCTTTATTCTGATGCATATGCCTTTTTACGGCACTGCATCAGGATAAAGTAAACAGAGCAGGGAGCGTCAAATCTCCCTGCTCTGCCGGGTGAGATCGATATTAGTATCGATCTCACCCGTTTAACCCTTCAGATGCGGTGCGCAATAGCGTGCACCACATCTGAGTGGTTTTGGAGAGAGGGAGGGAGCTCCCTCTCTCTCCCACCGACACCCGGCGATACGATCGCCGAGTGTCTGTGTCTCCAATGGCAGCCGGGGGCCTAATAAAGGCCCCCAGGTCTGCCTGGAGCGAATGCCTGCTAGATCATGCCTCTGGCATGACCTAGCAGATGCCTGTCCGTTTTAAACGGACAGGCAGTAATACACGGCAATACAAAAGTATTGCAGTGTATTACAATAGCGATCGGAGAATCGCATATTAAAGTCCCCTAGTGGGACTAGTAAAAAAGTAAAAAAAAAGTTTAATAAAGTTAATTTTAAAAAAAAAATTGAAAAAAAATGAAAAACCCAGCTTTTCCCCTTACAAAATGCTTTACTATTAAAAAAAACAAAAGTAAAAAAAGTCACGCATATTTGGTATCGCCGCGTCCGTAACGACCCCGACTATAAATGTATTACATTATTTAACCCGCACGGTGAACGCCGTAAAAAATGTAATAAAAAACTATGGAAAAATTTATGTTTTCTGTGAATCCTGACGTAAAAAAAATGTGATAAAAAGTGATAAAAAAGTCGCATCTACTCAAAAATGGTACCAATAAAAACTACAAGTCTTCCCGCAAAAAAAAAGCCCTCATACAACCGCATCGGCGAAAAAATAAAAACGTTACGGCTCTTCAAATATGGAGACACAAAAACAAATAATTTTGAAAAAAAAGCGTTTTTACTGTAAAAAGTAAAAGCAGTAAAACATACAAAAACTATACAAATTTGGTATCGTTGCAATCGTAACAACCCGCTGAATAAAGTTATTGTGTTATTTATATCACACGGTAAACGCCGTTGATTTAAGACGCGAAAAAGAGTGGCGAAATTTCAGGTTTTTTTCTATTCCCCCCCAAAAAAAAGTTAATAAAAGTTAATCAATAAATAATATGTCCCCCAAAATGGTGCTATTAAACAGTACAACTTGTCCCGTAAAAAAGAAGACCTTATACAGCTATGTCGACGCAAAAATAAAAAGGTTATAGCTCTTGGAATGAGACGATGGAAAAACGTAAAAAATGGCCTGGTCATTAAGGTCTAAAATAGGCTTGTCATTAAGGGGTTAAGGTACAAACATGCCCGGTCATTAAGGAGTTAATAGTATACCATGGCCTTCAATAATCAGAACCCAGATGAGAAAGGTTCTTTTGGCTGGAGTTTGGTTTACAATAGAGATTTGTGTTGCTGCTACTGTACTTTAGCTCACTCAAACAGGTTCAAACAGTAACAGCAGCTGCTTTATTGTATCTGGCTGGATATGAAAAATGGGGCGACTACATGTTGTTTTTTCAACTATTTGTAATTTTTTAAATGATGTGGGGTCCCCCACATTTTTCCTAACCAGCCAGATACAATAAAGCAGCTGCAGGCTAGCAATACCAGGGTGGGAAGGCACACAGATTTTGGGCTTACCCAGCCTAATAATACCAACCTGCGGCCACCCGAGTGCCCGACCATCACTTCAGATGTTCGGGTACTAGATTGTACCCGGCTCTTCCTGGAAACTTTGGTGGTGCTGGGTACCACAGTAATAATGGGGGGTTAGTGTTAGCCTCTCCACAGGCTAACACTAAGCCCCGCCTTAGTAATGGACGCAGACTATCAGACAGCCGCTATTACTAAGGCAATAGTAATAAAGTTAAAAAAAACACAGACACACAGAGAAAATATTTAAATAAAACTCTCCACACAACCACCATTATTCAATTTATTGGAAATAAAAACGCTGTCATTAAGTAGTCCTCGAATCCCAAGTAGTCCACCGGACCTGTAAAAAAACACAAAAAAAACCATTAGTAACACTAATAAGTAAAAAAGAAAAACCATTATCATAGTTACCTTCCTGGGTCTGTGACAGTAAACTAGGTAGTGACAGCTCTAAGCTGTCATTGGGTAGTTTACATCACATGGTCCCAGGTTACCTCAGTTCATTGGCCTACTTTTAAAGCGTAGCTAAACTTTCGGAAAAAAAAATAATAATAATTAAACTGCTATTATGTCCCACTATGTGAATACATGACTCCTAGCAATTTTTTTCACTTCAAAGTACCTTTTTTGCAGCTCTTTTTCTTGTGAAACCGTCCACATCTATTTTCTCACACTTCCTGATTTGGCAGTTGCAAGGGGCGTGTCTAGGGGCGTGTCTTACTGTGGGTGATGTTACGATTTGTCTGTATCTATCATGGGCAGTGAACTCTGAGGTGATCACTACAATACTGTGAGCGTGCACTGAGCTATGCATAGCACAACACATTATATATAGAGATGTAAATATCTCTGCACACTCCAGAAGAAAGCAATCAGAGTTTTTCTTTTCACTTTCCCTTGCAAGTGCAGAGAAGATAAGGGTGATTGTGTGGGGGTGGAGGGGGGGGGGCGGACGGAGCAGTCCTAGTCTTATCTGATGCTAATTAGTAGCTCAGATTACAGTGTCCTGAGACTCTTTGCCGGAGGGAAGGGGAAGAATCATGCAGGCACAGAGACCAGTGCACACAGTCCCTTCCATGCGCTCTGCTGCTAGAGAACTGTGTAGTGTATAGAGGCAGAGAGACCTTCCTGACGTCACGATGGGGGCATGCACATCTGACGTCAGGATGGGGTCACCACCCACCCGTACTCATAGGCAGTAGAATTCGTACACTAATACATTCAAACCAGGGGCGTAACTAGGAAAGACTGGGCCCCATAGCAAACTTTTGACTGGGGCCCCCCCTCCCCTGGGTGTCATACAACCCCCCCTTGTAGATAGTGCCTTTTTTACAGCCCCCCCATAGATAACGCCATACAGCCCCCAATGTAGAGAACGCCATACAGGCCCCTCTGTAGATAGCGCCATACAGCCCCCTCTGTAGATAACGCCATAGAGCCCCCTCTGTAGATAAGGCCATACAGCCCCACTGTAGATAACGCCATACTGCCCCCTCTGTAGAGAACGCCATACAGCCCCCACTGTAGAGAACTCCATACTGCCCCCTCTGTAGATAGCGCCATACAGCCCCCTCTGTAGATAACGCCATACAGCCCCCTCTGTAGATAACGCCATACAGCCCCCTCTGTAGATAACGCCATACAGCCCCCTCTGTAGATAACGCCATACAGCCCCACTGTAGAGAACGCCATACAGCCCCCACTGTAGAGAACGCCATACAGCCCCCTTTGTAGATATCTACAAAGATGGCGTTCTCTACAGTGGGGGCTGTATGGCGTTCTCTACAAAGGGGGCTGTATGGCGTTATCTACAAAGGGGGCTGTATGGCGTTATCTACAGGGGGGACTCTGTATGGCGTTCTCTACAGTGGGGGCTGTATGGTGTTCTCTACAGTGGGGGCTGTATGGCGTTCTCTACAGAGGGGGCTGTATGGCGTTCTCTAGAGGGGGCTGTATGGCGCTATCTACAGAGGGGGCTGTATGGCGCTATCTACAGAGGGGGCTGTATGGCGTTACCTACAGGGGGCTGTATGGCGCAACCTACAGGGGGGGCTGTATGGCGTTACCTACAGGGGGGCTGTATGGCGTTACCTACAGGGGGGGCTGTATGGCATTACCTACAGTGGGGGGCTGTATGGCGTTATCAACAGAGGGGGCTGTATGGCGCTAACACCCCCCTGTAGGTAACGCCATGCAGCCAAAAAAATCCGACCTACAGTGTGTCCCACAAAAGACATGTATCCCCTATCCACAGGATAGGGGATACATGTGTGATCGCTGGCAGCAATAGGGAGAACGGGAGACTGAAACTCCCCTGAAGTTCTCCATGACTAACCTCTGACTTCCGGCGTCTGCACAGCTCAATAAAAATGAAAGGAGCACAAGCGCTACCGGCGCTCCATTCATTTCTACAGAGCTGCCGACAGACCCCAGAAGTCCAAGGTTTGTGATGGAGAACTTAAGGGGACTTTCGGTCCCTCGTTCCCCCTATCAATGCCAGCGATCACACATGTATCCCCTATCCTGTGGATAGGGGATACATGTCTTTTGTTTAATGGCAGAGCGGGGAGATACCTAAAGGACCTGTGATGACGTTTTCAGCATGTGACCGGGACAAGAGGGGCGGAGTTTATCAGTGGAGAGACCTGGTGGATGAAGGACCTGTGATATCAAAATCACGTGACCACTGCATTATAAAGAGGAGGAGCTTAGAAGTGGGAATAATGAGCTCATGTCATGTTAAGAGGATCACATGACATGAGGGTCGGATCTCTGTGATGATCACGTGACATCAAGGGCGGGGATCTGTGAGGGGGCGGAGCTCCTATACGCTGTAAAGTGATGATGATCACGTGATATGAGGTACGGAGCTCTGTCAGGGGGCAAGGCCAGTGGCGTAACTACCGCCGTAGTAGCCATAGCGGCTGCTAGCGGAGCCTCCGGCCATGGTGGGGGCCCGTGCTGGCGGGCGACACGGGCCCCCTCATGCCGCGGGCCCCGTAGCAGCCGCTACGGCTGCTACGGCGGTAGTTACGCCACTGATTCAAACGGTGTACGGATTTCTGCTAGCAACAGGAGAAATACAAGAAATAAAATGTGGTAGAAAAGTGTCAGAGTGGCCATTTAAAACACATATAACACAAGGAGGAGGCCAAATTCATTAATAAAGTATATTACAAAATATATTTATATTACACATGCTGCGAGAAAATAAAAAGTTGATCGAACGTTTAGTTACGCTTTAAGAGTAGGCCAATGAACTTAGGTAACTGGCCACCACGTGGTGTAAACTAACCAATGACAGTTTAGAGCTGTCACTGCTCAGTTTACTGAGCCTTGTAAGTGGCACAGGATCACCCGAGATGTTCCAGAATTTTGGAGCATTTTGGGTGTGTGCGCCATTATCAACCTAGTGTGGGGACTCCTTCAGATACAAAGGAGTCCCCACGCTAGGAGTTACTAGCGTCGGTGGGGTTCACCAATTACATTTCCGGTGATGCAGACTTTTCTGATCAGGCCTGCTCCAGCGGAACGATGGCAGGCGGCACAAGAAAAGCGCCGAATGATGAGGAAGGGAACTGATGGTTCCCTTGCCTCACCGGCGCTTTCAATTCTATCTACTTCCTAAGGACGCGGATACAATTGAAGTACATTACATTACACAGTACATTTATACATACCTGACCTAGTCCGGTGCCCTCCTGCTCTGCAGTCCGTTCCCCACAGCGCTTCTATTCATACGACAGGGTCCATTTTTCTCGGCTGATTGTGACCCGTTTTGCATCTGTTTTTCACTGTCTGTTTTAAAACTGATTAATTTAATTTGTCAATTTTTTTGGTCCCAACCCACTAAAAACACCCACAGGAAGGTCACATATTTTCCCAATCACCATTTTCTCTTGCTTTCAGAGTATAGAGCGCTTTGTCTGATCCCTCAGCTTCTTTGCATTGATTTCTAGCTTTTTCTCTGCTATTATCTACTTGCTACTATGTCTTCACAACCAATGAACCGTGTACCGCAGCTTTGGCTAATTTCCTGGCAATTCTGACAGCAATCGCAGATGTTGATGGCGTCTCTAGATAGTGCCATAGTGCCCCTGTAGATAGTGCCACAGTGCCCCCTGTAGATAGTGCCACAGTGCCCCCTCATAGATAGTGCCACACAGCCCCCTCGTAGGTAGTACCACACAGCCCCCCTGTAGGTAGTGGCACACAGCCCCCTGTAGGTAGTGAAACACAGCCCCCTGTAGGTAGTGACAAACAGCCCCCTTGTAGGTAGTGCCACACAGCCCCCTTGTAGGTAGTGCCACACAGCCCCCTTGTAGGTAGTGCCACACAGCCCCCTTGTAGATAGTGCCACACAGCCCCTTTGTAAGTAGTGTCTCACAGCCCCCTTGTAGAGAGCACCCACCCATAGATGGCACCCCCTCCCCTGTAGATAGCGCCACTGTGGCTCTCAGTAGGAGCGGAATCCCTCTGGCCGGGGATTCCGCTCCTAGAGGGAGCCCCTGATGTCACTGTCCATATATGGATAGTGACGTCAGGGCTTCTCCTGGAGAGGAATCCCCAGCCAGAGCGCTAGCAATGCTCTGGCCGGGTATTCCACTTCAAGGGTAACCTCTGACGTCACTGTCCATATATGGATAGCGACATCAGGGGCTACTCCTGGAGCGGAATCCCCGGCCAGAGCGTCGGCAATGCTGTGTCCGGTGATTCCACTTCAGGAGGAGCCCCTGAAGTCACAGTGACTTCAGGGGCTCCTCTTGAAGTGGAATCCCCGGCCGGAGGGATTCCGCTTCTACAGGGAGCTACAGTGGCATTATCTACAGGGGAGGTGCCATCTACTGGAGGGGAGTGCCATAAATGGGGGGTACTATCTACAAGGGGGTTGTGTGGCATTACCTACAAGGGGGCTCTGTGGCACTACCTACAGATGTAGCCATCTTTAACTTGATTCTGATAACTTGCTGCAGCGTGATATCACACAATAAAAGCCATTGAGAAGTCATTGAAAAAGTCAAGATAAGAGATCTAGCCATTGTTTATTGAATGCGTTAAAAGTCAAGGTAAAGACGGCTACATCTGTATAGGGGGCTGTGTGGCACTACCTACAGCAAAAAATGTCCTCCTCCTTACATGCACTTCATGCTGTGAGGTGGAAGAGAGAGTGGGCGGCAGTCTGAGGAGCGCTGGTCACCGCTGGTCATTTAGGTCACAAAGTTAAATTTTTAGAAGAAAAAACAATCCCTGCTGGACGCCCTAGTGGCAAATACAGCCCTGATTACTGTTCCAAGTTATTTGCAACTTCTGTCTAAGTAAAAGCAAGAAGAATCGTTCCATCCATTTCTGCCTCCATTATTACGGATAATGCACGCCTAATAGAAGTCCCCATATTGTCAGGCAAATAGTAGTCCCTGGCATACAAAGAAGGGCATAGCCTTACCTTATAGATAGTCTGGCTCAGGCTTTACTCCTTCAGGTCTTCAGGACCACTCATGGACTGAGGCTGAGGAGACAGTTACAGAGCCAATATCTGTGCATACTAACATATTTAGGGAACCAATGAATATTTTAAAGTGTGCAGTCGTCTTTAGTTTTCTATTACTAGGTATTAAAGAGCCCATGGAATTTTGTGATTATCCTATAGAACCCCTTTAAGAGTATGTTCACACAAGTTGGGTTTGCTGAGGAAAACTGCAGCAAATCTGACGCAGATTCCGCAGGGAATTCCGGATGATAGTCCGCACCAAATCTTGTTTGGTTTGGTACAGATTTTCATGCAGATTTGCCTCTGCGGTGAAGAAAAGGGAATTAGAAAAAAAAATAAAGACCATACTCACCCCCTGGTTCTCCCATAGTTTTGCGTCCCTGTTCCAATTGGCTGGTGTTGAAGCCTCCTGGGATGATGTCTCATCCCATGTGACATTTCAGCCTGTGATTTGTTGCAGCAGTCTCATGTCATCACAGGAGGCCGGATCAACACAGACCAGCCAATGGGATCGGGAACGCGTCGCTATGGGAGCACCAGGGGAGGGGAGTATAGTTTTTATTTTATTTTCCAATTCCCTCTTCTTCTCCACAGTCCTATAGAGAATGAATGAAGCGCAGCGTGCATGCGCGTCTGCCGCTCTGTTCATTCTTGGGACTCAGGGACCACCATCTCTTGATCAGTGGGGGGTCCCAGCCGTGAGACCCACAACGATCAAACACTTATCATCTCCAATGTGCATAGGTGATAAGCTGTTGTGGTGGGATCCAAGAGCACCAAGGCCCGTCTTTGCACTGAATAGGATTCATGTCTTCCAAAATAAACACACCAGCAGCTTCTTTACTAGATGCCAACTTTTCAGGGAACCCCCCTCTCTGTACTGACAAGGTTAATTACCCAGACACTTGCCGCTGATAGATTTGCATTATGATGATGGCATATGTTATCGCATGGAATACTGACACACTGGAGACACAGCTGAGGTGGATGAAAGCACTAACTCCCTAACATTATGTTTTACTTATGCTATCTTTGTACTGTCAGGACAGCTGCTGGAGACTTGATGGAAAAAGACGCTGCAAGGCCTGTCTCTACTGACAGAAAAAAGCTCTAGTTTGTATTTTGAATGATAAGCAGCTTCAATTGTTATATATTTTAAATAAGCTTTCAAAAGGAATTGACACTTTTCAGGTTAAAGAGTTGTATTTGAAACAGTACTGGGACTTTTAATCCATTGTAATCTCTTCTAGCAATTAAGTGCAGATATTTATGACATCAATCCAGACAGTTGAAGATAATATAGCATCAATGCAGTGGCAATACATACATTTAAAAAATTCCAATATGCTTCCTGTTTTCTGCAACTTACTTTTCAGATTTGCTGTGTAGGCTGGGTTATGGGCAGCAGAGTCATCTAATTATCCTTAAAAAAAAAAAAGTGGATTGTAATGCTTAGATTAGGCAGGATGGTAACTCTATATACACACACAGATAAGACTCTGTATGCAGCTCCCCTAGTACTCCCTGGTTTCTGGGTGAGGGGGCTGTACATAGGTTTGTCACGTTTTCCACCCAAAAATACCATGTAGGTTTAAAGTCTAGTTTGCGCAAAAAATGCTACAAAATTGGCATGTAAAAGTACACTATAATACTGATAAAAAGTGAGTGTGGTTTGTGCTTTGCCACTTAGTTGCTGGTAGCCTCAGACAGACAGTGACCCACTGTATCCTTCGACCTCCGCTCTTGACACTCTTGTGCATGTCCAGCTGCTGAATATGAACACCTCAACGCTACATAGCGCACTGCAATCTCCTGTCAAATTCCACAAATGACCTAGTCTTGATGCTGCTAATGTTTCTAGGGCTGGGAAGACCTTGCAAAGGAAGATTATCCTATCCAAATAGGAAGTAATCTGACTAACACACGCACTGGTTAATTATGTAAAATTACCGCCACTTGCTATCACTGATAAAAAAAAATAGTTGGCCCCAACCTTTCAGTGCTAACGCCGTCTGGGCCTGCAGCTTACTGGCCTGGTGGCAACTCTAGCTGTACACAAACTCTTGCTGTACAGTATAAAAGTCTATTGACACTTTGTTGTTCATTAAATCCCATACACTTCAGCTGCCATAAATCACACATATCCTGCTGCAGTGTCTTTACATGCAAAGTAAAAAGGAAGTGTTTATGTCAAAAACGGGCGCATATACCGAAGTTTTTACCCTTTACCGACATTTTACTTAAATGTATGTTATAGTTAGTAGCGGGAGAATAGAGCGGGTTCAGTACACTGTGGGTGTCATCTGTGTACTACAGCTGCCACCTCGCACTAATGGCCAGGATCTTAGATAACTCAGATCCCAGTTATTTAACTACTTGGATGGCAAAATCGACTGCCACATCTGAGTTGTTAGACAGAGAGGGTGCCCCTCTGTGACCCCACCCCCCATTAAGTGATTGCTGTAGCCAATGGTCGTTATGGCAGCCTGACCTGTGGGCCTAAACAAGGTCCCCAGGTCTGCTATCTTGGTCCTCCTATTAAGCCCTGAATGAGGGATGGGTATTGCAGTGTATCGTACCCCTGATCTGATGATCGCTTGTTTAAGTCACCTAGTGGAACTAAAACAATTTTTTTAATTTGTTGAATAAAGTTTTTAGTAATATGCTAAAATAAACCCTTTTTCAATTATTCCTCTTATGTACTGTAAAAAAATAAATAAACATAATTGGTATTGCCGCGTCCATAAAAGTAAGCACTATTATTTAACCTGCAGCATAAACGCCATAAAAATAAAAATGGCGACATAAAACAAATTTTGTTTTTGCAAATTGTTTTTCTTTTTAAAAAAAAGTAGTAAAACATTTAAAAAACTGTATCAATTTAGTATCGCCGTATTCGGATCGACCAGCAAAATAACTTTAATACCTCATTTTTACCACTTCATAAACACCTTAAAAACAAAACCCAAAAAGCAGTGGAGACATTTCAGGGTTTTTTTCTATTCAACCCCACAAAATAGCTTAAGTTTGTGCCCTTAAAAACTACATGTCTGGGAGGGCGTGGCCGAATGTCTGCCTGAGTAGACGTGCTTCACAGTGCTCCTGAGCTCCCTGACTCCTTATCCTGCTGATATCCTTGCCATCCTGCATTCTAAGTTGCCCAAACGGGCAGGACAAGTGCATCTCTCACCCCTGTATCCCTACCTGTCGTTAGTTTTGAGGTCTGGTGTCGTGGGGCCCTACTGGAGAGAGAAGCTGGTCAGCCGGCGGCACTTCCGGTGGAGCACGAGGCGGGCGGAAGTGAAAGGCTGTCTGCAGGAGTCTGGCTCTGTGTCGGTCGCTGCTGCTGGAGACTGGTGTTGCTGATTACTGACGGCGGGACTGTGGATCGGCTTGGAGGCAGAGCTGTGCAGCGGTGTCTTGTGGCTGTCCCATTGCAGGCAGGAGGATACATCTGGGGAGCGCTTCACAGGTATTTCACTGGACTGAGCTAGCTGTGCAGGCTCACTACTCACCCTGCATTGGGCCTGGTACTGGGTCCCCGGGATACCTCGCACCCTTAGCTTGTGGACTTGCTCCGTTTGGTGTATCGGACACCCTGCCAGTTCCTACATACCCTGCATCCCTCCATTTGCATCATGGGAGGCAGTAAGGCTGGAAAGAAGGGGAAAACGAGGTCCACGCAGGGCAGTTATATTCCCCCATCAGATGAGGAATCCCTAGATGAGATGGAGGATGGAGCCTCTGGCTCGGCCCAGGCCAAAATCAAGGCTAATGCAGTAAAGAGGCTGGAGCAATTTACTAGGCCTGAACACCCCCCTGCTTCTCCAGACCCATCTTTATCCCTGTTTGAGGGCTCGCTGAGTCAATTTCATCACAGGACCTGCCTGTTTCTTCATCTCATGTGGATACAAAATTTGCTGAGTTAATGTCTGCAATTACCTCCTGTCAATCCTTGTTGGTTACTAAGGTTCATGAACTTCGTCAGGACTTTGTTATCCTGAGGCATGATGTGCAAAAAGTGCGGGAACCTACTGCAGAGGCAGAGCGCAGTATATCGGAGGTTGAGGATATTCTACACCCTATTCCAGCTCAGATCGCTGATTTTAGGAGACAGGTGGAGATCTCGGTCGAACGGGCTGATGATTTTGAGAACAGATCACGCTGGAACAACATCCGCATAGTCGGGCTGCCAGAAAAGTCAGAGGGTACAGATGCTGTTTCTTTCCTGGAAAAGTGGCTGACGGAAACCTTTGATGACACTGTGTTTTCAGCATTCTTCACAATTGAACGGGCTCATCGGGTCCCTGCTAGGCCCGGGCCGCCGGGAGGCCCCCCTCGGCCTATGCTGGCGCGACTCCTGCATTTCAAGGATAGAGATGCTATTCTTCAGGCGGCAAGACGTAAAGTCTCTATCTTACATGGCTCTCAGCGGATCTCCATTTATCCTGATTTTTCGGTCGCGATCCGGAAGCTCCAAGAAAAGGGGTACAAGTATGCGATGTTATGCCCTGCTAAACTGCGGGTGGTTGATGGGCCGACTGCAAGATTTTTCCTTTCCCCAAATGAAACCTTGGACTGGGCGGCTGCCGCTCCCCGAGCCCCAGGAGTGAACTTCCGCCCCTGAATGCTGCGATCCCCTGCTGGGGTAACCCCCCTGATGTTTAATTTGTTGAATTTTCTCTCTCTCTCTCTCTCTCTCTCTCTCTCTCTCTCTCTCTCGTTGAAAAGTATTTACTGCACTGATTGGGTTGCTGATTATCTGCTGTACTTACACTGTTACTTAGGAGAGATGATGTGATATGACTGATGTACTGCTTAACCATTTTGTCACTTGTCTTTCACTGTTTAATTTTTATTTCTTTTGCTCCTTTTCCCCTCTTAGTGGGGTCAGGTCTCAGGGCTGTGCTGCTGTTGTAACTGTTAGCTTAGTCAGGGACCACTGTTCTCAGTTGTAGTTCAGTTAGTGGGTACAGGTCTGCACTAGAAGTCGGGTGCTTGACAGGGACGGTTGGGGTTTGTTTTACTGTATTTCAATGTACGGTTATGTGTTATATGTGGTGTGTCATGAGTGTGTGTGTGTGTGTGTGTGTGTGTGTGTGTGTGTGTGTGTGTGTGTGAATGTGTATGTATTCTTCTCCTCTCCATTCCCATCATATACTAGCTATGGGTCTCCTGCTGTTTTCTGCTCTTCAGGCGTACCATGGCTGTAATTAAGGTCTTGAGCTGGAATGTCCGTGGGCTTAACTCAAAATTTAAACGGTCTCTTGTGTTCAACTTCCTGAAGAAACACTCGCCTCATGTTATATGCTTACAAGAGACGCATTTAACTGGACAAAAAATTCTGGCCCTTAAACGGGCCTGGATAGCTAGAGGATATCATTCCTCATATTCCTCATATTCTAGGGGGGTGTCTGTTCTGATAGCCAAGAGTGTGCGCCTGGAGGTGTTGAAGGTAGCAATGGACCATTTTGGGCGCTATGTCATTATACACTGTTCATCACCCGGGTCCTGTTTTACCTTAGTAAATGTATATGTTCCCCAGCCCCTTGATCCCACACTATTGGACTTTTTAGCCCAGAAACTCTCAGAGTTCCCTGCTGGCCCAGTGTTGTGTATGGGTGACTTCAATGCAGTCCCTGACATATCTATGGACCGTACTGGGGGTCCGGATCTGTCCTCTGTTCACCTCAACTCCTGGTCCTCAATGCTTCATCTGACAGATGTGTGGCGCTGGAAATACCCGCTAGAAAATAAATACTCCTATTACTCCTCTGCCCATAAAACCTTTTCTAGAATTGACCTCGCTCTGGTGTCACAGGACCTTTTGCCCGCAATAACGGCTATAGATATCACTCCACGAGGCATCTCAGATCACTCAGCTCTCATTTTGTCATTTACGGTTGGTCCCCCAGCTGACTCCAAAATATGGAGACTAAATCCGGCCTGGCTGTCCTCTCCTGAGGTTCGATCAGAGGTGGCGGCCTCTCATGACTCATATTGGGATCATAATTCCTCATTTCCAGACCCTTTGGTAGTGTGGGATGCATATAAAGCCACTCTTAGGGGTGCTTTTATGGCAGGGGTTGCAAGGTGTAGAGCAGTGTCCAGAGAGAAGGAGAGGTCGCTGATAGAAGAGAGTCAGAGAGCTGAGAGAGACTATATTGCAGATCCTTGTCCAGGTACGAAGAGTCGGTGGGCTGGGGTCCAGAGGGAACTAAACCATATACAGGTCGAACAAACTAAAAAGCAGGTGCCGCATATGGAGGCAAGGGTGTTTGAGTTTGGTGACAAAAATGGCAAGCTTATTGCGTACTTGGCTAGGTCGTAACACCCGTGTGCCTCTGTTCCATCTATTCTTTCTTCTGAGGGTACTCTCTGTACTGCCCCTAAAGATTTGAATAAAGTGTTTGGTGATTTTTATGCTGAGTTATATAGCTCCAGATGTAGTGGGCCTCCGGAGGATATAGAACGCTTTTTAGATGACCTTCCCCTATGGCGCTTGACTGATGCACAGGCAAAGGAACTAGACAGCCCGCTTACAGAGGACGATATCACTGATGCGATTCAGTTGTTTCCATCTGGTAAGACCCCCGGACTTGATGGCCTGGGGGCTGATTGGTATAAGGATAGCTGTGAGGTTGTGGTGCTCAGGCTTAAGGAAGTCTATTCTGCTGCTCTGGAGATGGGGGTTCTGCCGGCATCTATGAGAGAGGCCCTAATTGTGGTGCTGTTGAAGCCTGGGAAGGATCCGACTCTTCCAGATTCCTATCGGCCCATATCGCTGATTAACTCAGATGCAAAGATACTTGCCAAGATATTAGCTACCAGATTAAACAAAGTTATATTATCCCTCATTCATCCTGATCAAACAGGCTTTATGCCTGGGAAGGGTACGGATATTAACGTACACAGGTTGTTTCTTAATATTGATGCTGCACAATACGATACATCCCCTGGGTTTGTTCTCTCTCTAGATACATATAAAGCCTTTGATTCGGTTGAATGGAGGTATCTCTGGATACTGCTTTCCCGTCTAAATTTTGGTCCCAGATTTCTTGCTCTGGTCCGTCTGTTATATGAGGAGCCTGTTGCTAGGGTGAGAACAAATCTGGATGTCTCTAAGCCCTTCTCTCTAGGTCGAGGTACGCGCCAGGGTTGTCCACTCTCCCCTTTGTTGTTCGCTCTTGCGATTGAGCCTCTGGCGCTGGCAGTTAGGCGTTCCTCTTCCATTATTGGTATCCATCGAGGTTCACTAGTTGAGAAAATATCCCTGTATGCAGATGATACTTTGGTGTACCTAGCGGATGATGGTCCTTCGTTGTCTTCACTCTTGCAGCTGATTGACACTTTTGGGGCGTTCTCGGGGTTGTCGGTTAATTGGTCTAAGTCGGTTATGTTTCCTCTATGTGCAGAGTATCGCTCCCGGCAGGGGCTCCCTGTCCCGTTGCAGGTCGTGTCTCAATTTACGTATCTTGGGGTGCGGATCTCCCTTAATTTGTTACGCTTTCGTGAACTTAATCTTTGTCCCTTAGTGGCCTCTACTGAAAAGCAGCTAAACTCTTGGAGGAACCTCCCCCTCTCATTATATGGTAGGATAAACTTTTTAAAATGATATATCTGCCTACATTTCTTTACCTCCTACATATCTGTCCGGTTATTTTGCCCAAACAATTTTTTTGCCACTTGGATGGGATTCTACGTGGGTTTTACTGGCAAGGCGGCACACCCCGGTTTAGTCTCAGCCTTCTACAGGCCCCAAGGAGTGTGGGGGGGATGGCGGCGCCCAACCTTTACTTATATTATTTGGCTTCGCAGCTGGTACTGGCTCACTGGTGGATTGACATCGACTTAAGTAATGCGGCCACGGCGCTGGCTGGAGCACTCATGACTTCCTATGAGAGTCTTACCAACCTCTTATATAGGTTTAAAACTTTGTGTCGGGCGCCCTTACCGTTAAAAACTATTGCGAATGCCTGGAAGAAGGCACAACTCTTACTAAAAGATACTACGGATTCTTCTGTTTCCCCTAGGACTCCGTTATGGAACAATCCATGGCTGCCTTACCTGGTGTCCCTGCCGGGAGCGATGATGTGGGCTGGGGTGGATTTGTAGGCCAAATATACTCTGTGGACAGTAGGTTTGTCTCCTTTTCTGAACTAGAGGAGAGGTTTGGGGTCTCGAGGAAGGTTTTTTTATCATTATCTCCAGTTGAGACATGCCTGCTCGGCTCAGTTTGGATCTGTCACGCTAGCTTTGGGGTTTTCCGGATTGGAGGACCTGCTCTGCACCCCAGACCTTCCTAAGACCCTTACTCAGACGTATGCCCTGTTGCTGTCCTCTGTAAAACGCCCCTTTGATAGGGCGTACATGGGGTGGAAGAGAGATATCCCTGATTTGTAGGAGGAGGAGTGGAGGGAGGTGGAGCTTTCCTTCTTTGATTCCGTAGTTAGTTCTCGAGACTTTTTAATACAATTGCGGTTTCTACACAGAATTTACTATACTCCAGTTAGACTTTAGAGAATTGGGGCCTCTGGGTCGGACAGCTGTTTTAGGTGTCAGTCGGATGTTGGCACGTACCTCCACTGTGTCTGGTCCTGCCCTAGGATTTCACTATTCTGGTCAAGGGTTGTAGAGTTTCTACATGATAACTTTGAGTTTCCCTGGGTTCTCTCCCCTCAGGTGTGCCTTTTGGGCATTATGAATGAGTTAGTACAAGGCTATTATGACAAAATCTTTTTCCGATTTGTTTTGTTCTGTGCGCGGAAGGTTATAATTATGGAATGGAAGGCCACGGTGTGTCCTAGTATAGAACATTGGTTGCAATTGATAAATAAGTATATACCATTATATCAGAAGTTATACATTAGCAGAGGGTGTCCTGACAAATTCGGGAAGATATGTGCCAGATGGATGGAGATTTCAGACACTGCTGTCTGATAGACAGGTGTGAGTGAAGTGTGACTGGTTGTCTGTTTTGTATGTCTTGGCAATAATGACGGTCAAATGTAGATCCTGCTTTCTTCGCAATACACTTATATGCACCTGTGATCCGTTAAGTTTTCATGCTGGCTTTTGCATTGTAACTGTATTTTTATCTATGATGATTGTTATTGCCAACTAGTGTGGTTGGTCAGTATGCTATGTATGTGTTTGTGCGCAATCGTTGCGCTTCTGTACATTTGTATTTTGAGAAAAAAATAATAAAGAAAACCTTTAAAAAAAAAACTACATGTCTCGCAAAAAAAAAAAGCACTGTCATAAAAATAAAAAAGTTATGGCTTTTGCAAGGCGGGGAGGAAAAAAAAACAAAAATTAAAAAACTAAAAATGGCTGTGGCGGCAAGGGTGTTAAAAGAAATAGTAACAACATATTCAATCTTTACTCCAGACTTACATTTAATGAATAAACTATAATTAAATACATGAGAAATTCCTTTTAAGTTGTGCTGCACAAGCTCTGCTACATCTGAAATATAAGGGTATGTTCACACGCTAAACTAAAAACGGCTGTAAAATACTGAGCTGTTTTCAAGGAAAAACAGCCTCTGATTTTCAGCCGTTTTTTATGCATCAACCGTTTTTTGATGCCGTTTTTTGAGCTGTTTTTCTATTGAGACAATGAAAAGCGGCTCAAGAAGTAACATGCACGCAGTTTTTCCATTTAAATCAATGGGCAGATGTTTGGAAGCGTTCACCCCCCATATTTTCTGCCATTTTTCGGGGCGTTTACATCCCGAAAAACAGCTGAAAATAGGCCGTGTGAACATACCCTTACACTTTACTACACAAAACACAAGACTGAAGCACCATTTACAGCCATGTTCCAACTGTATCTAGAACAGTAAATATGAAGATATATAAAATATGAGCAAAAATACTAATACACGATTCTACATCCTGAGTTGATCGGGCTGTGACAGCAAAATTGCCGGAAGGCATTTTCAACTAACTCAGAAGTAAGTTAAGAAATGGTTGCTAGGAGATTAGTGTTATAAAAAGTACAATATTAAATGGAGCATTCACCAAAGAACACTGCGTGGTCAAAGTAATGGAGTCAGGAAGCTGAGGAGAAGCTACAACACCCACACAGAGTTGATCTTTCCTCAAATAGACGGCAGCATTTACATAGTTGTCATTGCTGTCCAGACGCCAAGTGCTGAAAACTATCAGGACTAACAATACAGTATGACAGGCAGCGATGTTCTCTGTCCAGCTGCCAATAATAATAGCGTTAATACTCAGACAAAACTTCTTCTGTTGGGTGACCTCATGGACATCGATTTTCTTGTAATAACTTAGCCAGCAACAATTGCGATAATTAACAAGGGAGAGAAGAAAACCTGGACTGAACATCCACTTGCTACACTTGATCTATTGCCAGGGGTGAACCTAGCCCCTCTGCTGCCTGAGGCAAACTATAGAAAGACACCCCCCCCCCCCCAAATCTATCAGAGATTTCTCATTACGGGCGTTACACAACAAACACACCGTATATAAAAAAAAAAAAAAATAGGAAAACATTTGTTGTTTATTTGTTGTTTAATTGCTGTTTAATGTATAGAAAAGATTTAACCCCTTAGCGACCAAGGACGAAAATGAACGTCATGGTCGGCTGCTAGTTCCTGCACCATGACGTTCATTTTCGTCCGCATTTCAAACTGTCACTCTGTGTAAACACAGAGTGACAGACCCGCGCTGACAGTTGTCCCCGACAGCTGAGACATCAGTCTTGCCGGACAGCGGACCATCGCCGCTGATTTCGGCAGTTAACCCCTTAAGTGCGGCGACGGATTGCCGTCGCCGCATTTAAGTGGTTTGAAGCACATCAGCAGCCCCCACGAAGTGATCGTGGTGGCTACCGATGCTTGTCACGGCAATCGGAGGTCAGATAATGACCTCCGGGTTGCCATGCACGGAAGCCTCGGAGGAACAGCCTCCGGCCGTTCCTCCTCTGCTTCCTGTCAGTGTGACAGTCACGTCACAATGACAGTTAGAGTACATTACACTACGTGTGTAGTGTAATGTACTCTAGCAGCGATCAAAGCTGCAAGACTAAGTGTCCCCTAGTGGGACAAGTTAAAAAAGTAAAAAAAAGTAATAAAAATGTTTGAAAAAAAGTGTAAAAATAAAAGTTATAAGTTCTATAAACACTAAATGCTTTTTTTCCCTATAATAAGACTTTTATTATAGAAAAAAAATGAACACGTTAAAAAAGTACACATATCTGGTATCACCGCGTTCGTAACGAACCCAACTATAAAACTATAATGTTATTTTTCCCGCACGATGAACACCCCAAAAAAAATCAATAAAAAACGACGACAGAATTTTTTGGGTCACCACCGCTCCCTAAATAAAGAATAAAAAGTGATCAAAAAGTTGCATGTACCCGAAAATAGTACCAATAAAAACTTCTATCCGTCCCGCAAAAAACAAGCCCTTACACAGCTTTTTTGACTAAAAAATTTAAAAATTATGGCTCTCAGAATATGGTGATACAGAAATATTTTTTTTTATAAATAAGTCATTTTATTGCGCAAACGCTAAAAAAAAGGACCAAACCTATATACATATGGTATCGCCGTAATCGTACCAACCCGCAGAATAAAGTAAAAATTTCATTTATAGCGTACGGTGAGCGCCGCAAAAAGAAAACCTAAAAAACGGTGTCAGAATTCCTGTTTTTTGCTCAGGATTGCAAAAAAATTGAATAAAAAGTGATCAAAAAAAATCGCATGTACCCCAAAATGGTACCAATGAAAACTACAGATTGTCCCGCAACAAGTAAGCCTTCACACCACTCTATTGATGGAAAAATAAAAAAGTTATGGCTCTTGGAAAGCGGGGAGTGAAAATCTAAAATATGAAAGCAAAAAATGGATCAGTCCTGAAAGGGTTAATTCATTTCTAATGAAAAAACGTATGACAACATGTTGGGTATTTCCGTACTCGGGAGAAATTGCTTTATAAAAAAATGGTTGTTTTTTTTCCTCCTTTATCCCTTGTGAAAATGAGAAAATGCAACATTTTAGTGGAAAAAATGTTGATATTAATTTTCGCGCCCTAATTCTAATAAACTCTGCAAAAGACCCGTGGGGTGTAAATGCTCACTATACCCCTAGAAAAATTCCTTGAAGGTTTTTCCAAAATGGGGTCACTTTTGGGGGGTTTCCACTGTTTTGGTCCCTCCAGTGCATTGCAAATGCGACATGGCACCGAAAACCATTCCAGCAAAATCATAAATCCAAATGGCGCTCCTTCCCTTCTGAGCCCTGCTGTGGGTCCAAACAGCAGTTTATTACCACATATGGAGTATTGTCGTAATCGGGAGACATTGCTTTACAAATGTTGGGGTGCATTTTCTTCGTTATTCCTTGTAAATAATAAAAATTTCTATGTTGTTTCAGAAAAAAGTACATTTTAATTCTTACAGACTAATTTCAATATATTTAGCGAAAAACCTGTGTGGTCAAAATGCTAACTATACCCCTAGATAAATACCTTAAGGGGTCTAGTTTTCGAAATGGGGTCGTTTATGGGGAGTTTCTATCGTTCTGGCAGCTCAAAGCTTCTCCAAATGTACAGTGGGGCCTAAAACATTTTCAAGCAAAATATGAGTCCTGAAAGCCTCCGGGTGTTCCCTTCCTTTGGGGCCCTGCCGTGTGTCCAAACAACACATTAGGGCCACAATGTGGATATTTTTGAAAACAGGAGAAAGAGGGTGATAGATTTTGGGGTGTGTTTCTTCATTTTCATGGTCGCTTTACAAAGAAATCGGTCTTCAAACAAATACTTTTATGAAAAAAGTGAAATTATTATTTTTTTCACCTGATATGCATTAAATTTAGCAAAGAACTGTGTGGTCAAAATAATTACTATACCCCTAAATAAATACCTTATGGGGTCTAGTTTTCTAAATCGGGTCGTTTATGGGGAGTTTCTATCGTTCTGGCAGCTCAATGCCTCTCCAAATGTACAGTGGGGCCTAAAACATTTTCAAGCAAAATATGAGTCCTGAAAGCCTCCGGGTGCTCCCTTCCTTTGGGGCCCTGCCGTGTGTCCAGGCAGCGTATTAGGGCCACAATGTTGGTATTTTTGAAAACAGGAGAAACAGGGTGATAGATTTTGTGGTGTGTTTCTTCATTCTCATGGTCGCTTTACAAAGAAATTTTTTTTTCACCTGCTATGTATTACATTTAGCAGAAAACTGTGGGGTCAAAATACTTACTATACCCTTAGGTAAATACCTTAAGGGGTCTAGTTTTCTAAATGGGGTCATTTGTGGGGGTTTCCATCACTCTAAGACCTATGAGCCTCTGAAAACCTGGCTTGGTGCAGGAAAACAAAATGTACTTCAAAATTTATACAATTATTATTCAATTTGTAAGTCCTCTAAATTGCTGAAAATTTATTTTATTTTTTCAAAAGTGCTGCCAAAATGGAGTAAAGAGATAGAAATATATATTTAATTAAAAAAATTGTACAGTATGTGTGTACATATGTGACATATTGCAGTTAAAAATAGGGGAAAATGGTAATTTTTACAAAATTTCTTCCATTTTTCTATTTTTTAATTAATTTCTGCAAATCGTATCAGTCTACTTTTACCACTAAAATAAAGTACAACATGTGACGAAAAAACAATGTCAGAATTACTTGGATATTCAAAACTTTCACAGAGTTATTCTCTGATAAAGTCAGACATACCAGATTTGACAAATCTGGCTTGGTCATTAAGGTACAAACATGCCCGGTCATTAAGGGGTTAAAGAATTCTTCTTACTGTATTACTTTAGTATCATAGATCAACAACGCAGCAATAACACTGAAAATGGTTTAACGCATCTTCTATGCCCCCTTTTTATTACCTAATTGACTTATGATTTTTAACTGAGTTCAGTGGCCCGACGTGGACGGCATGATGCAGTGAGGTCATCGTGCCGGGCAGTTAACGTCATCAGCGTGCTCCTGATCTCTTGTAGACCTCAGGTCTAAACCAGGCTGTGGCCTACAAGAGCAAACGGCGGAGCAGGGAGCCAATGGCCAGGGGTTGGCTGGCAAATTTTAGTCTGGGGGGCAAGCACACTGCACTGGCCCAAGAGTATCGGTCCATTCTGGGGGCACTGGGCAATTGGCGAGTTTGCCCCCCTAACACCGCTACGGAAGAACTCTGCTACCTGTCAACAGAAAAATCATCCGCCAGGAGGAAAAACGTTTCTTGTTAGTGGAGTACAAGAAACCCTCACCTGGGAATTAGACTTTCATGTACTCCGCCATGGGGAAACATTTTTCCCTCTGGCGGATAACTTTTCAGTTGATAGGTAGCAGAGTTACATGAAGGGGAATTAATTTTCCTTGACCTCTAGTTTCTATTGTAACAAATGTACGTTTTTTTTATTTTTATACTGGTAACTTTTTTTTTGGTAGGTTCCGCTGGACCGTTTGGACTACGTCGTAGATTCATTGGACTACGTAGTAGATTCATTTGACTACTCCGATTATCTACTTTTTTAAAAAAAAAATTGGGAAAGAGGGTTGCATGGGGGATTTTTGATTTCAAGAAAAAAAAATTCTTATGTCTGTTTTTTTAAATATTTTATTATGGCCTTAGGGCTGCTGTCTGATTGACAGCGTTCAATTACTAAGGCTGGGGCTTAGCATTAGCCAGTAAAAAGGCTATCACTAACCCCTATTATTACCCCGGTTCCCACTGCCGCCAGGGATACTGGGAAGAGTCGACTACAATTCAGTACCTGGCCATCTGAAACGACAGTTAGGTAGCGGAGCAGCCACAGGCTGGTATTATCAGGCTGGGAAGGGCCAAAAAACGTGGCCCTTCCCACTCCGGTGATGCTAGGCTGCAGCTGCTTTATTGTATCTGCCTAGTTATGAAAAATTGGGGGAACCCCACGTAATTTTTTTAACATAAATTGAAAAAAATTACGTGAGATCCCCTCCATTTTTCATAACCAGCCAGATACAATAAAGCAGCAGCAGCCTAACATCACCAGGGTGGGAGGGGCCATGGTTTTTGGCCCTTCCTAGCCTGATCGTACCAGCCTGTGGCCACTCCAGTACCCTTCACTTCAGATGGTCGGGTACTGGATTGTACCCAGCTCTTCCCGGTACTCCTGGTGGTGATTGGGTACCGGGGTAATAATAGGGGGTTAATGCTAGCCTTTTTACTGGCTAACACAAAGCCATTTCTTAGTAATGGATGCTCTCAATAAGACAACTGCCATTACTAAGGCTGTAAAGAAGTATTTAAAAACAGATACATAAAAAAAAAAGTTTTATTGAAATAACTCTTCCACACAATCCACTTTTACCATTTTATTGAAAAAAAGCTTAAAGTGTAGCTAAACGTTCGACAAACTTCTGATATGTCATAGTGACATGTCAGAAGTTTGGATTGGTGGGGGTCCGAGCACGGAGACCCCCACCAATCGCTAGAACACAGCATCTGAAGCACTCGTGTGAGCGCTCAGCTGCTTCATGTCTGTTCGGCTTTTTCCGGAAAGCCGATGTATCAGTGTACGGGCTCATAGACTTTGTATTGAGTCCGTACACCGATACATTTATTTCTGGACATAGCCGAACAGACACGAAGCAGCTGAGCGCTCACATGAGCACTTCAGCTGCTTCGTTCTAGTGATTGGTGGGGGTCTCAGTGCTCGGTCCCCCACAAATCCAAACTTCTGACATGCCACTATGACATGCCACGTCAGAAGTTTGTCGAACGTGTAGCTACACTTTAAATCAGCGATGTAGTCCAGCGAATCTACGACATAGTCCAAATGGTCCAGCGGAACCTGCAAAACAAAAATTAGCAGTATGAAAAATAAAAATAAAGATGGCTGCCCCCCCAGAACTACAAACATATGAATTAATAGTTACTTCAGAGAACATATTAAAATAATTAGAAAAAATAGACCCATAAAGTAAAACTTTAATAAACTATCAAATAAAAAAAAATGAAATAATTATAACACCTTTCCTTTAACCCCTTCCCGCTCCTTGACGTACTATTACGTCATGGCAGCTGTATCGTTCGCGCTCCATGACGTAATAGTACCTCTCGGGAGTAACGGCCGTTTCGGCCGTCCTCCCGACACATATAGGAGCTGTGACGCTGCTGTCTTTTTCAGCAGCTGTCACAGCTCCTACAGCGGGGACCGATCGCTGTGTCCCCGCTGATTAACCCCTTAAAAGCCGCGTTCTATAGAGATCGCTGCTTTTTAGGGGTTAAGCTGCCATCGCCGGCCTGCTACGCGATAGCGGCCGGTGATGGTGACTATGGCAACCGGACACCAAACAATGGCGTCCGGCTATGCCATAGACGGAAGCCTAGTGGGTCCTGACAACGTCAGGACCCACTATGCTTGCTGTCAGTGAGTAGCTGACAGTTCTAATACACTGCACTACGCATGTAGTGCAGTGTATTAGAATAGCGATCAGGGCCTCCTGCCCTCATGTCCCCTAGTGGGACAAAGTAATAAAGTTAAAAAAAAGTTAAAAAAAGATGTGTAAAAATAAGAAAATAAAAGTATTAAAAGTAAAAATCCCCCTTTTTACCTTATCAGTCCTTTATTATTAATAAAAATATAGAAACAAACAAATAAACTATACATAATTGGTATCGCCGCGTCCGTAACGGCCTGAACTACAAAATAATTTCATTATTTATCCCGAACGGTGAACGCCGTAAAATAAAATAATAATAAACCGAACCACAATCACAATTCTTTGGTCACTTCACCTCCCAAAAAATGGAATAAAAAGAGATCCAAAAGTCGCATGTACCTAAAAATGGTACTGATCGAAACTACAGTTCGTTACGCAAAAAATAAGTCCTCGCACGGCTTTATTGATTGAAAAATAAAAAAGTTATGGCTCTTAGAATAAGGTAACACAAAAAGTGAATGATTGTTTACAAAACGTATTTTATTGTGCAAATGCCAAAAGACATAAAAAAAAACTATAAACATCTGGTATCGCCGTAATCGTATCGCCCCGCAGAATAAAGTGAATATGTCATTTATAGCGCACGGTGAACGCTGTAAAAAAAAACGAAAAAAAAAACAATAGTAGAATTGCTGTTTTTTAGTCACCACGCCACCTAAAAATAGAATAAAAACTGATCAAAAAGCCGCATGCACCCCAAGAAAACTACAATGGATTCCTCAAGGGGTCTAGTTTCCAAATTGGGGTCACTTTTGGGGGGTTCCCAATGTTTTGGCACCACAAGACCTCTTCAAACCGGACATGGTGCCTAATAAAAAAGAGGCCTCATAATCCACTAGGTGCGCCTTTGCTTCTGAGGCCGGGGCTTCAGTCCATTACCGCACTAGGGCCACATGTGGGCTATTTCTCAAAACTGCAGAATCTGGGCAATGCGTATTAATTTGCGTTTCACTGATAAATCCTTTTGTGTTATAAAAAAAATGGTATAAAGAGGATTTTCTGACAAAAAAAAAAATGTAAATTTCACCTCTACTTTGCTCTAAATTTTTGTGAAACACCTAAAGGGTTCATAAACTTTCTAAATGCTGTTGTGAATACTTTGAGGGGTCTAGTTTCTAAAATGGGGTATTTCATAGGGGTTTCTAATATATGGGCCCCTCAAAGCAACTTCAGAACTGAACTGGAACCTAAAAAAATAAATAAATGAGGCAATACTTCGCTTCTTACATTATACTGATAATGAGCCGTGCCCACCCCGAGATGACCCCAGTTTTGACCGTTTGTATAAACGGAGACCCCTATTAGACCGTTCCAGTGCCCGGTTTTCCCAAGCATACACCCCCGAGAAGTGTATTTCTATTGATGAGTCCCTGGTACATTTTAAAGGGAGGGTTCAATTCCGCGAGTACCTGCCGGGTAAGAGGGCAAGGTATGGCGTGAAGATGTATAAGCTGTGAGAGTGCATCAGGGTATACATACAGGTTTAGGATATATGAAGGAAAGGCCACCCCCAAACCAGACTGCATCCTGGACTACAATAGGTACATGGGAGGGATGGACTTGTAAGATCAAGCCCTGAAGCCCTACAGCGCCATGCGGTGTGGTATAAGAAGCTGGCCGTGCACATCATACAGATGGCATTGTACAATGCGTACGTGCTACGTCGATGTGCAGGCCAGATGGGAACTTTCCTGGAATTTCAAGAGGTGATTATCAAGAACCTAATCTTTAGGGACCAAGAAGGGGGGGCACCCAGTACTTCTAGAAGCGAGGCCACACGCATCGTACCAGGGCAACACTTTCCAGGAGAAGTTCCCCAAACTGGCAAGAAGGGAAAAAGTCAAAAGAGGTGCAAAGTCTGCTATAAGAGGGCGATAATGTATGACACAATATATCAATGTGACACGTGTCCCGAATAACCAGAGCTCTGTATGAAAGAGTGTTTTAAAATTTATCATACATCCCTTGGTTTATAATTTACCCCAATTTTACTTACCCTGATGCCCTCCACACAGCTTATACCCCCTCGTCTTTCCCCTCTGAGCACTGCTGTGTGTCCAGGCAGCTGATAACAGCCACATGTAGGGTATTGCCATACCCGGGAGAACCCACATTACAGTTTATGGGGTGTAGGTCTCCGGTCAAAATGCTCACTACACCTCTAGATGAATGCCTTAAGGGTGTTTTTTTATAAAACGGGGTCACTTCTTGTGGGTTTCAACTGTACTGGTACCTCAGGGGCTTCTGCATACATGACTTCGCACTAGAAAATCCCCAGTAGGCCAAATGGTGGTCCTTTCCTTCTGAGCCCTCCCATGGGCCCAAACGACAGTTTATCACAACAAATGGGGTATTGCGGCACTCAGAACAAATTGCGCAACAGAATGGGGTATTTTGTTTCTTGTGAAAATAAGAAATTTTCAGCCAAAACTACATATTATTTGAAAAAAATAATTTTGTTTTCATTCCCAGCCCAATTCAAATAAGTTCTGTGAAAAAACTATGGGGTCAAAATGGTCACAACACCCATAAATGAATTCCTTGAGGGGTGTAGTTTCCAAAATGGGGTCATTTGTGGTTGGTTTCAATTGCTTTGATACCTCTGGGGCTCTGCAAATGCGACATGGCACCCGAAAACCAATCCAGCAAAATCTGGACTCCAAAGAACACACAGCGCTCCTTTCCTTCTGAGCCCTCCCATGGGTCCAAACGGCAGTTTATCACCACAAATGGGGTATTGCCGCACTCAGGATAAATTGGGCAACAAAATGGAGTATTTTATTTCTTGTGAAAATAAGAATTTTTGAGCTAAAATGACATATTATTGGAAAAAATATATATTTTTTTAATTCCCAGCCCAATTCAAATAAGTTCTGTGAAGAAACTATGGAGTCTAAATGGTCACATTACCCATAAATGAATTCCTTGAGGGGTGTAGTTTCCAAAATGGGGTCACTTCTGGTGGGTTTCCATTGCTTTGATACCTCTGGGGCTCTGCAAATGCGACATGGCACCCGAAAACCAAACCAGCAAAATCTGTACTCCAAAGAACACACAGCGCTCCTTCCCTTCTGAGGCCTCCCATGGGCCCAAACGGCAGTTTATTGCCACAAATGGGGTATTGATGCACTCAGGAGAAATTGGGCAACAAAATTGAGTATTTTGTTCCCTGTGAAAATAAGAAATTTTGGTAAAAAATTACATCTTATTGGAAAAAATTTCATTTATTTAATGTCACAGCCCAATTGAAATAGGTGCTGTGAAAAAACTGTGTGGTCAAAATGCTAACAACAACCATAAATGAATTCCTTGAGGGGTGTAGTTTCCAAAATGGGGTCACTTTTGGTGGGTTTCCATTGCTTTGATACATCTGAGGCTCTGCAAATGTGACATGGCACCCGAAAGCCAATCCAACAAAATCTGGACTCCAACAAACATATAGCGCTCCTTTCCTTCTGAGCCCTCCCATGGGCCCAAACGGCAGTTTATCACCACAAATGGAGTATTGCCACACTAAGGACAAATTGGGCAACAAAATGGGGTATTTTGTTCCCTGTGAAAATAAGAAATTTTGATCACAAATGACATTTTATTGGAAAAAATGAAATTTTTTTCATTTCACAGCCCAATTCAAATATGTGCTGTGAAAAAACTGTGCAGTCAAAATGGTAACAACAACCCTAAATGAATTCCTTGAGGGGTGTAGTTTCCAAAATGGGGTCACTATTGGGGGATTCCTACTGTTTTGGCACCTCAACACCTCTTCAAACCTGGCATGCTGACTAAAATATATTCTAATAAAAAAGAGGACTACAAATTCACTAGGTGCTTCTTTGCTTCTAGGGCTTGTGTTTTATTCCACGAGCGCAGTAGGGCCACATGTGGGACATTTCTAAAAACTGCAGAATCTGGACAATACATATTCAGTAGTGTTTCTCTGGTAAAACCTTCTGTGTTACAGAAAAAAAATGAATACAATTGAAATTCTGCAAGAAAAATGAAATTTGCAAATTTCACCTCCACTTTGCTTTAATTCCTGTGAAATGCCTGAAGGGTTAAAAAACTTTCTAAATGCTGTTTTGAATACTTTGAGGGGTCTAGTTTTTAAAATGGGGTGTTTTATCAGGGTTTCTAATACATAGGCCCCACAAAGCCACTTCAGAACTCAAGAGGTACCTTAACCCCTTCCCGCACCTTGGCGTAACTGTACGTCCAGATAAGCAGTAACTTCGCGCACCTGGGCGTACAGTTACGTCCGCGCTTTAAAAGTTAACCGCCGTGCGGCGCTACACCGCAGCGGCGGTTAACTGTGCAGGGTGTCAGCCCTGCTCTCCCCGTTGCCGATCAGCGGCCTGTCGCCGCTGAAATCGGCAATTAACCCCTTCGATGCGGTGGTCGATTGCGATCACCACATCGAAGAGGTTTACAGCGGATCGGCAGCCCCCCACATGTATTTGCGGGGGCTGGCGATCCTTATCATGGCAACCAGAGGCCAGACAATGACCTCCGGGTTGCCATGTACGGAAGCCTCGGAGGATCAGCCTCCGGCCGTTCCTCCTCTGCTTCCTGTCAGTGTGACAGTTACGTCACAATGACAGTTAGAACACATTACACTACGTGTGTAGTGTAATGTGTTCCAGCAGCGATCAGAGCTGCAAGTCTAAATGTCCCCTAGTGGGACAAGTAAAAAAATTTAAAAAAAGATAATAAAAATGTTTTGAAAAAGTGTAAAAATCAAAGTTAGAAGTGACATAAACAAAGAATGCTTTTTTTCCTATAATAAGACTTTTATTATAGGAAAAAAATTAACACGTTAAAAAAAGTACACATATTTGGTATCGCCGCGTTCATAATGACCCCAACTATAAAACTGTAATATTATTTTTCCCGCACGGTGAACACCGCGAAAAAAATAAACGAAAAACAGTGCCCGAATCACAATTTTTTGGTTACCAACCCTCCCAAAATATACAATAAAAAGTGATCAAAAAGTCGCATGTACGCCAAAATGGTACCAATACAAACTACATCCCGTCCCGCAAAAAACAAGCCCTTTCACCGCTTTTTTGACTGAAAAATAAAAACGTTATGGCTCTAAGAATATGGTGACACAAAAATTAATTTATTTTATAAATAAGTGATTTTATTGCACAAACGCTGCAAAACATAAAAAAATTATATACACCTGGTATCGCCGTAATCGTATCGACCCGCAGAATAAAGTATAATGGTCATTTATAGCCCAGGGTGAAGGCCATAAAAAAAAAAAATAAAAAACATTGTCAGAATTGATGGTTTTTGGTCACCTTGCTTGCCAAAAAATGGAATAAAACGTGATCAAAAAAATTTCTGGTACCCCAAAATGGTACCAATGAAAACTACAGATTGTCCCGCAAAGAATAAACCCTCACACGGCTCCGGTGGAGAAAAAATAAAACAGTTCTGGCTCTCAGAATATGGCGATGCAAAATGTGCAGAGTGTTCCAAAAGCAGATAAGATCGGGCACCATTTATCAGTGCGACACCGGCCACATATCTGCGGATTATTATTTATTTACTGCATTATTATACCCTCTTATTATACCCTGACGTACCCCACACAGATAACATATGCCCCCACATTATAAACTGAAACACCAGTAAAACCCCAAACAGAACAACTACCAAGCTACATCTGTGCCCCAAAAGCCAAATGGCGTCCCTCCCTAATGAGCCCTGCAGCGTGCCTAAACACCAATTTACGTCCACAGATATGGCATGGCCATACCCGGGAGAACCCGGTTAATATTTTGAGTTATTTGTCTTCAGTGGCACAAACTGGGCATAACATATAGTGCACTAAAATGGCATAAGAGTGGAAAATTTTAATTCACTCCGCACCATGCGCTGCGCATTAACCCCTGCGCGCACCATGACATAGCATGTCGTAGTGTGGGGGGTGATGTATGGAGCGTCTCACGTAAAAAATAAAGAATTTAGAACGGCAAAATCGCTGTTTTTTTGGTCACCTTGGCTCTACCTAAAAATGTAATAAAAAGTGCTCAAAAAGTTGTATGTACCAAAAAGTTGCACCAATAAAAACGACCGCTCGTCCCTCAATAAATAAGCCCTCATACCGCTCTATTGACTGAAAAATAAAAAAGTTGTGGCTCTTGGAACGCGGGGAGGAAAAAACTAAGAAGGAAAAGAAGAAAATGGATCACTCCAGAAAGGGTTAATTACTTTCTAATGAAAAACCATTTATGACCACACGTGGGGTATTGCCGTACTCGGGAGAAATTGCTTTACAAATGTTGGGGTGCTTTTACCCCCTTTATCCTTTGTGAAATTGAAAAAAATGCAACATTTTAGTGGAAGAAATGTCGATATTCATTTTCACGGCCTAATTCTAATAAATCCTGCAAAAGACTTGTGGGGTCTAAATGCCCACTATATCCCTAGATAGATTCTTTAAGTGGTGTAATTTCCACTTTTGGGGGGTTTCCCCTGTTTTGGCCTCTCAGGGGCTTTGCAAATGCGACATGGCACCCAAAAACCATTTCAGCTAAATTTGAGCTCAAAAAGCCAAATAGCGCTCCTTCCCTTCTAAGCCTTGCTGTGGGTCCAAACAGCAGTTTATTACCACATATGGCATATTTCCGTAATCGGGAGAAATTGTTTTACAAATGTTGGGGTGCTTTTTCTCCTTTGTTCCTTGTAAAAATTAAAAATGGCTACCTTTTTTCAGAAAAAAAGTTGATTTTTACCTTTACAGAATAATTTCAATGAATTCAGCAAAACAACTGTGGGGTCAAAATGCTGACTTTACCCCTAGAAAAATTCCTTGAGGGGTGTAGTTTCCAAAATGGGGTCACTTTCCGGGGGTTTCCACTATTTTGTTGTCTCCAGTGCATTTCAAACGCGACATGGCACTGAAAACCATTCCAGCAAAATCAGAATTTCAAAATCCAAATGGTGCTCCTTTCCTTCTGAGTCCTGCTGTGGGTCCAAACAGCAGTTTATTACCACATATGGGGTATTGCTATAATCAGGAGAAATTGCTTTACATATGTTGGGGTGTTTTTTCTCTTTTATACCTTGAAAAAATTAAAAATTTCTATGTTTTTTCAGAAAAAAGTAGATTTTCATCTTCACAAACTAATTCAAATAAATTTAGCAAAAAAACTGTGGGTTCAAAATGCTAACTATACCCCTAGATAAATTCCCTGAGGAGTGTAGTTTCCAAAATGAGGTCACTTTTGGGGGTCTTTATTGTTTTGGCCCCACAAGACCTCTTCAAACCTGACATGGTACCTAAAATATATGCTAAAAAAAGAAGGCCCCAAAATCCACTAGGTGCTCCTTTGCTTCTGAGGCCTGTGTTTCAGTCCATGACCGAACTAGGGCCACATGTGGGGTATTTCTAAAAACTGCAGAATCTGGGCAATAAATAATAAGTTAAATTTTTTGGGAAAAACCTTCTGTGGTATAGAAATTTTTTTATTACAAATGAATTTTGTATAAAAAAAATGAAATTTGTAACTTTCACCTCTACTTTGCTTTAATTCCTGTGAAACGCCTAAAGGGTTAATACACTTTCTGAATGCTGTTTTGAATACTTTGAGGGGTGCAGTTTTCAAAATGGGGTGATTTATTGGGACTTTCTAATATATAAGACTCTCAAAGCCACTTCAGAACTGAACTTGTCCTTGTAAATTCGCCTTTTGAAATTTTCTTGAAAATATGAGAAATCGCTGCTAAAGTTCTAAGCCTTGTAACGTCCTAGAAAAATAAAATAATGTTCAAAAAACGATGCCAAACTAAAGTAGACATGTGGGGGATGGTAACTAGTAACTATTTTGTGTGGTATTACTATCGGTTTTACAAGCAGATACATTTAAATTTAGAAAAATGCTAATTTTTGCAATTTTTCGCTAAATTTTGGTGTTTTTCACAATTAAATACTGAATCTATCGGGCAAATTTTGCCAGTAACATAAAGTCCAATGTGTCACGAGAAAACAATCTCAGAATCGCTTGGATAGGTAAAAGCATTCCGGAGTTATTACCACATAAAGTGACACATGTCAGATTTTAAAAATCGGCTTCGTCCTGAAGGCCAAAACAGGCTCAGTCCTGAAGGGGTTAAATAAAAGGCTTTTGAAATTTTCTTAAAAATATGAGAAATTGCTGTTTATGTTCTAAGCCTTGTAACGTCCAAGAAAAATAAAAGAATGTTCAAAAAACGATGCCAATCTAAAATAGACATATGGGAAATGTGAACTAGTAACTATTTTGGGTGGTATAACCGTCTGTTTTACAAGCAGATGCATTTAAATTCTGAAAAATGCAATTTTTTCAAAATTTTCTCTAAATTTTGCAATTTTTCACCAATAAACACTGAATATATCGACCAAATTTTACCACGAACATGAAGCCCAATGTGTCACGAGAAAACAATCTCAGAATCGCTTTTGTAGGTTTAAGCATTCCGACGTTATTACCACATAAAGTGAAATATGTCAGATTTGAAAAATGGGCTCTGAGCCTTAAGGCCAAAACTAGGCTGCGTCCTTAAGGGGTTAAAGAGAACCTTTCACCTCCCCATACATGTTCAGCTGAGTGCAGCATGTAATGGGGAGGGCTGCACAAACCCTGGGGCACTTTAAAAAAAAATTCTACCCTCCTTCGTTATTTAGAGATTGGTGCCGTAATATTTGGCGCCCGATATTTAAATAACCCCTTGAACTATCAATTGGGAGGTAATTGGCAAGGGAACGTGTAACATCGCTGTGACACTGTCCAATCAGCTATGGATAGTGTCACGGAAAAGGCTGGAGAGAGGAGAGCGTGTGTGCGCACGAGCGTGCAGCTCTGTCGCCACTATGGAACAGAAGTGGAGAAGAATGTGAATTCTTCTTCTGTTCCATGGCATTGGAGCTGTGCACGCACGCACGCTCTCACTCTTTAGCTCTCGGCAGACAAGGGTGACAAGACTGATCTCTCGCGAGAGATCACACAGTCTTGTACTTGCCTGCCAAGAGCTGAAGAGTGAGAGCGTGCGCACACACACGCTCTCTAGATCCTGCTGTTGACACTGTTCGTAGCTAATTGGACAGTGTCACAGCGATGTTACACGCCCCCTTGCCAATTACCGCCCCATTGACAGTTCAAGGGGTTATGTACATATGGGATGCCAAATATTACGGCACCGATATCTAAATAACGAAGGAGGCTAGGAAAAAAATGTAAAGTGCCGCAGAGTTTGTGCAGCCCTCCCCATTACATGCTGCACTCAGTTGCACATGTATGGGCAGGTGAAAGATTCTCTTTAAAGTGTAACAAAATTTTTAAAAAAACTTTTGACATGTCAGAAGTTTTCATCAGTGGGGTCGGAGCACTGAGAACCCCACTAGTCGCTAAAACGAAGCAGGAGAAGTGCTCGGGTGAGCGGTGTGCTGCTTCGATTCTGCTTGACTTTCCTTGGAGCAGTGTACGGGCTCAATAGAAAGTCTAGGAGTCTGTACACCGTTTACTCGGCCGCAAGTCGATCATAAATGAATCGGCACAGCGCTCACCCGAGCACTTCTGCTGCTTCGTTTTAGCGATCGGTGGGGGTCTCAGTCCATGTCAGTATGACATGATAAAAGTTCAGTTACAGTTTAAAGGCTATGTACACCTTCAAAAACTTATTTTTATATATATATATAAGAAGATATCCATCAATGTGATTGGTGCAAGGTTTAATTACTTTTTATTGAAAGTTATTTTTACTTTTTGAGATACAGCTGCTTTGTATCCTGTATACAGAGCAGCTGTATCTAGTGCTGAGACCTGAATCCATTAGGTCACCTATTATCGATCACATCTAAGTTATGTACTTAGATGTGATCGTTACCAGCTCGATCCTGCCCCTACTAATTTAAAAGGGGTCGGCCGATGCTGGGGGGCCGGGAGTATACTGCAAGGGGGGAGTCTGGGCGTTTTACTGACAGCAGAGGGCTCTATAGGGGGGAATAATCCCCCCCATAGAGCCCTCACTAGTTACTATACTGAAAGGTTAGGGGGGTCTGAGCCCCCCCCCCCCTATAGAGCCCTCTGCAGTAAGTCAGACGCTCAGACCGACCTCCCCCTTGCATCCCCCTATTCTTCCATTCTAGTAACGTGAGGGCTCTATGAGATGGATTATTCCCCCCCATAGAGCCCTTGGTTGCTAGTAAAATGCCCAGACCTCCCTTGCAGTATACTCCCGGGTCCCGGTCCCCCAGCTACGGCCGACTGACACCTTTTGAATTATTGAAGGCAGGAACGTGAGCGCTGTAAATGGCGCTCAGTTTTAGATACAGGCCACCGCTCACCTCGTGCATCTCGTCATTTCTCTTCTGGACCGCTCCTTCTGCTGACTTGCTCCTCTCTGGCGGCACGTGCTGCATGCTGCGTACAGCGTGAGAGAGGAGGAGGATGGTTCTTACAGACGTGCCCATCAGCCCATACATCCCCCCCTGTAGAGAATGCCATACAGCCCCCTCTGTAGATATCTACAAAGGGGGCTGTATGGCGTTATCTACAGGGGGGCTGTATGGCGCTATCTACAGAGGGGGCTGTATGGCGCCATCTACAGAGGGGGCTGTATGGCGCTATCTACAGGGGGGCTGTATGGCGTTATCTACAGAGGGGGCTGTATGGCGCTATCTACAGAGGCAGCTGTATGGCGCTATCTACAGAGGGGGCTGTATGGCGCTATCTACAGGGGGTGTGTATGGCGCTATCTACAGAGGGGGCTGTATGGCGCTATCTACAGAGGGGGCTGTATGGCGCTATCTACAGAGGGGCTGTATGGCGCTATCTACAGAGGCAGCTGTATGGCGCTATCTACAGAGGGGGCTGTATGGCGCTATCTACAGGGGGTGTGTATGGCGCTATCTACAGAGGGGGCTGTATGGCGCTATCTACAGAGGGGGCTGTATGGCGTTATCTACAGGGGGTCTGTATGGCGCTATCTACAGAGGTGGCTGTATGGCGCTATCTACAGGGGGGCTGTATGGCGCTATCTACAGGGGGACTGTATGGCGTTATCTACAGAGGGGGCTGTATGGCGCTATCTACAGGGGGGCTGTATGGCGTTATCTACAGAGGGGGCTGTATGGCGTTATCTACAGAGGGGGCTGTATGGCGTTATCTACAGGGGGCTGTATGGCGTTATCTACAGAGGGGGCTGTATGGCGTTATCTACAGAGGGGGCTGTATGGCGCTATCTACAGGGGGGGCTGTATGGCACTATCTACAGAGGGGGCTGTATGGCGCTATCTACAGAGGGGGCTGTATGGCGCTATCTACAGAGGGGGCTGTATGGCGCCATCTACAAGGGGTCTGTATGGCGCTATCTACAGAGGGGGCTGCATGGCACTATCTACAGAGGGGGCTGTATGGCGTTATCTACAGGGGGTCTGTATGGCGCTATCTACAGAGGGGGCTGTATGGCGCTATCTACAGGGGGGCTGTATGGCGTTATCTACAGGGGGTCTGTATGGCGCTATCTACAGAGGGGGCTGTATGGCGCTATCTACAGGGGGGCTGTATGGTGCCATCTACAGGGGGGCTGTATGGCGCCATCTACAGAGGGGGCTGTATGGCGCTATCTACAGGGGGTCTGTATGGTGCTTTCTACAGAGGGGGCTGTATGGCGCTATCTACAGAGGGGGCTGTATGGCGTTATCTACAGGGGGTCTGTATGGCACTATCTACAGAGGGGGCTGTATGGCGCTATCTACAGGGGGGCTGTATGGCGCCATCTACAGAGGGGGCTGTATGGCGCTATCTACAGGGGGGCTGTATGGCGTTATCTACAGAGGGGGCTGTATGGAGTTATCTACAGGGGGGCTGTATGGCGTTATCTACAGGGGGGCTGTATGGCGTTATCTACAGAGGGGGCTGTATGGCGTTATCTACAGGGGAACTGTATGGCGTTATCTACAAGGGGGCTGTATGGCGTTCTCTACAGAGGGGGCTGTATGGCGTTATCTACAGGGGGGCTGTATGGCATTATCTACAGAGGGGGCTGTATTGGCGTTATCTACAGAGGGGGCTGTATGGCGCTATCTACAGAGGGGGCTGTATGGCACTATCTACAGAGGGGGCTGTATGGCGCTATCTACAGAGGCAGCTGTATGGCGCTATCTACAGAGGGGGCTGTATGGCGCTATCTACAGGGGGGCTGTATGGCGTTATCTACAGAGGGGGCTGTATGGAGTTATCTACAGGGGGGCTGTATGGCGTTATCTACGGAGGGGGCTGTATGGCGTTATCTACAGGGGAACTGTATGGCGTTATCTACAAGGGGGCTGTATGGCGTTCTCTACAGAGGGGGCTGTATGGCGTTATCTACAGGGGGGCTGTATGGCATTATCTACAGAGGGGGCTGTATGGCGTTATCTACAGAGGGGGCTGTATGGCGCTATCTACAGAGGGGGCTGTATGGCACTATCTACAGAGGGGGCTGTATGGCGCTATCTACAGAGGCAGCTGTATGGCGCTATCTACAGAGGGGGCTGTATGGCGCTATCTACAGGGGGTGTGTATGGCGCTATCTACAGAGGGGGCTGTATGGCGCTATCTACAGAGGGGGCTGTATGGCGTTATCTACAGGGGCTCTGTATGGCGCTATCTACAGAGGTGGCTGTATGGCGCTATCTACAGGGGGCTGTATGGCGCTATCTACAGGGGGACTGTATGGCGTTATCTACAGAGGGGACTGTATGGCGCTATCTACAGGGGGGCTGTATGGTGCTATCTACAAGGGGGCTGTATGGCACTATCTACAGGGGGGCTGTATGGCGTTATCTACAGGGGGGACTGTATGACGTTATCTACAGGGGGTCTGTATGGCGTTCCCTACAGGGGGGGTCTGTACGGAACGCCATACAGCCCCCCCTGTAGGGAACGCCATACAGCCCCCCCGTGGATAGCGCCATACAGCCCCCCCTGTAGGGAACGCTATACAGCACCCCCTGTAGGGAACGCCATACAGCCCCCCCCGTAGGGAACGCTATACAGCCCCCCCTGTAGGGAACGCCATACAGCGTCCCCAACCCCCCAAAAAAATGCAACCTACAGTGTGAAAAGACGAAAGACATGTATCCCCTATCCACAGGATAGGGGATACATGTGTGATCGCTGGCACTGATAATGAGAACGGGGGACCGAAAGTCCCCCAAGTTCTCCATGACTAACCTCTGACTTCCGGCGTCTGCGCAGCTCAATAAAAATGAAAGGAGCGCTGGTCACGCATGCGCACAAGCGCGACCGGCACTCCATTCATTTCTACAGAGCTGCCGACACAGACCCCGGAAGTCCGAGGTTTGTGATGGAGAACTTCAGGGGACTTTCAGTCCCCCGTTCTCCCTATCAATGCCAGCGATCACACATGTATCCCCTATCCTGTGGATAGGGTATACATGTCTTTTGTTTAATGGCAGAGTGGGGAGATACCTCCCTGCTCTGCCGTAGTGTTCAGTGGCGTCGCGCTATAGCAGCCATACCGGCTGCTAGCGTAGCCTCCGGCCATGGTGGGGGCCCGTGCCGGCGGGCGACACGGGCCCCCTCATGCCGCGGGCCCCGTAGCAGCCGCTACGGCTGCTATAGCGGTGGTTACGCCACTGCCTGACAGCACCCATGCTGCCAGTCAAAATCACCTTGGTTTTTTAACCCCTTCCCTCTTTGGCCACTTTTGACCTTCCTGACAGAGCCTCATTTTTCAAATCTGACATGTTTCACTTTATGTGGTAATAACGTCGGAATGCTTTTACCTATCCAAGCGATTCTGAGATTGTTTTCTCATGACACATTGGACTTTATGTTACTGGCAAAATTTGCCCGATACATTCAGTATTTAATTGTGAAAAACACCAAAATTTAGCGAAAACTTGCAAAAATTAGCATTTTTCTCAATTTAAATGTATCTGCTTGTAAGACAGGCAGTTATACCACACAAAAATGTTGCTAACTAACATCCCCCATATGTCTACTTTAGATTGACATCGTTTTTTGAACATCATTTTATTTTTCTAGGGCGTTACAAGGCTTAGAACTTTTGCAGCAATTTCTCACATTTTCAAGAAAATTTCAAAATGCTATTTTTACAGGGGCCAGTTCAGTTGTGAAGTGGCTTTGAGGTCCTTAGATATTAGAAACCCCCAATAAGTCACCCCATTTTAAAAACTGCACCCCTCAAAATATTCAAGACAGCATTTAGAAAGTTTCTTTTTTTTTTTTTTTTTTTTTTTTTCTGTTCAATCATTTTTATTAGATTTTTCACAAAAAGAATGGATGCAAACTATACATGTAACATATTATTGAATACATATATCAAAAACTACAGCATCTTATTCATCGAAACATCGTTGTTTCGGTCCAACATAATAACATTTCAACAAGACAACAGAATAACATCACTAGCAGCTTGTAAATCGTCAAAAGGTTTTGTTATGAATATGAATCTAATTAAGATGTCAGTTGTTTATATAAGAGCTATATTTGATGGCACAAAGGGCTGGTTGACCAGCTTTCCCAAATGTTGGAGAATTTAGGGAAACTAAGATTGCCAAGTGCTATTATTCTTTCATATGCATAAGAGGAGTTAATTAGCAACAACAGTTCGGCCTGGGTGGGTATGTCGGCACTCTTCCAATGTCTAGTCACCACTAACTTTGCCATAGCTAATATTTTACATGACAGTATTCTGAATTTTGGAGGAATGTCTTCCATGTGTAAAAACAGTAGAGCTAAATGAGGGGATACAGGAATCCGTATGTCAAACATAGTTTCTAATAATGCAAATACCTCTCTCCAGTAGCTTAGTATTACTGGACACTCCCACAGTACATGTATTAGAGTGCCTCTGTTACCACATCCCCTCCAACATGTTACTGAGACATCTGGGAACATTATATGAAGTTTGTCCGGGGTGTAATACAAGTGTAGATGGGTTTTTAGAGCCGCTTCTAACTGGGAGCTACATTGCAGCGAACTATGAATCTGGTTATATGCTTTCCTCCATGTTTCTTCCCCGAATGACATTCCTAGCATCCGCTCCCATAATAGAATATTGTGAGTTTTACAAAAATCTGTGTGACTTGACAATGTATCATATACTCCTTTCAATATCTTAGTAGATTTGGCCAGCAAGCTAAAAAGTTTTGTATTATAGATAGGGTGACGATCCTTTAAGGTTGATATAAAGTGTCTGACCTGTAAGTATTTATAAAAATCACTCCTTGGAAGGGAGTATGTAAGCTTCAAATATTCAAAGGAGTGCAGTTGTTCCTTGCAATATATTTGGGAGATTCCCCCAGACTTTCAGTTGTTTAAGTTTAAATGAGGGATGGCCAATTCCAGCACTTCCAGAGGGACCTGCGAGTTGGTAAGAGGCACACGATTGGAGGAGTGTTGTTGTATGTAGGACCAACACCTTAAGGCTGCTTTAGTAATTGGGGAGATGTGTGCAGGGATGGCTATGTTCCAAAGTTCGAGAAACATGAGAGCTTTCAAGCTAGACGGATAAACATAAGATGTTTCTATTTGAACCCAATGTGTTGAGAGATTAGTCATCCACCCTGGACTTAAGAGTGCCACCAAAGTGGAGGAGTAGTATGCATAAATATCTGGTATTCCCAATCCCCCTAGTCTTCTATCCCTAGTCAAAATATGTGCTGCGACACGTGGTTTGCGATAAGACCAAATAAATTTCATGATAGCCGTTTAGATACATTTGAAGAAAGATTTTGGTACGGCTATTGGGACCGTTCTAAACAAATACAGCAGTTTAGGTAGTAATAACATTTTGAATGCAGCAATCCTGCCTATCCAAGACACTTCAAATTTATGTAATCTAGCCATTTCTACTTGGATTGTTTGCAAAAGGGGTTCATAGTTAGATCTGTATAAAGACTTGTGAGATTGTGTCAGAGTTATACCCAGGTATGCGATACCCTTTTCTTTCCAGTCAAATGGATATCTATACTTAAGGAGATGAAATAGAGAGGGCGAAATGTTCAGTGGTAATATTTGAGACTTCTGGGTATTTAATTTGTATAGCGAGACTTGTCCAAATTTTTGAATACAGTCTAGAGTAGCTTCGAGTGAATCTTCTGGGGAGGATAAGGAGAGTATTATGTCATCTGCATATAATGAAATTGTATGTACTCGATTGTCAATGCATATACCGTGAATGTTTGCATGTGTTCGTAAGACTTGAGCTAGGGGTTCCATAGATAATATAAACACAAGGGGGGATAAAGGGCATCCTTGTCTAGTGCCGTTAGTAATTTGGAAAGAGTCCGACAACACTCCATTAGTATATACCTGAGCTGACGGGCATGAATATAGAGCTTTAATAGCGTCAATTATACATCCTCTGAACCCCATCTTTCCTAACGTCGAAAAAGCGTATTCCCAATGGATACGATCAAACGCTTTTTCAGCGTCTAGGGCTAGCATTACCGAAGGCATCTCTGATTGTTCTATAGTATGTAGAATACCCAACACTCTACGAGTATTGTCTGAGGCTTGTCTACCCTTTACGAATGCTACCTGGTCTTCTCCTATCAGCGTGGGCAGCAAGTGGGAAATTCTCATAGCTAGTATTTTTGCGTATATTTTAACATCTACATTTAATAATGAGATAGGACGAAAGTTTTGAGGGGCATCTGTAGTTTTCCCTGGTTTCGGGATGGTGACAATTAAGGCAGATTGATTTTTGGCCGGTAAAACCCCTGAGTCCATTGCTTTCTGGAAAAATCTACACATATACGGTAATAATATACCTTGTAGTGATTTATAATACATGTTGGTAAGTCCATCTGGGCCAGGAGACTTGCCGTTGGGTAGTAACTTAAGAGCGTCAGATATTTCCTTTTCTAAAAACGGGGCATTTAAATTCGACAGTTGGATCTCAGAGAGGTGAGGTAGATTTATTTTTTGCAGAAAAGCCTGAATATCTGCATCCGATGGATGTGGGGAAAATGGGTCTTTCCCCAAATTGTATAAAGAGGAATAAAAAGTTCTAAATTGGTTAGCAATGTCTGTGGGGTGTGTTATTTTCGTTTGGGTGTGGGGATCTATCAGAAATGGAATCTTGGATTTTTGGTGTTGCGTCTTCAATCTAGCTGCCAACAACTTGCTGGCCTTATTGTTCTGCGAATAATACCTTGCTTTGGTTTTTTTGAGATTTTTCTCATAGTCAGAAAGTAAGCTACATCTTAAGCGTTGTCGGAGAATAAAAAGTTTTTCGGCGTTTTGTGGCGTCTGCTTAGTTTTATTTTGGGTTTCCATGGAGCGAATTTCTTCTGTAAGGGAAGAAATTAGGCCATCCTTTGTTCTTTAACTATATGTCCCAAACGAATGAGAGTGCCTCTAACAAAGGCTTTGTGGGCATTCCATAAGGTGAAATCATTGATTTGGGAATTGTCGTTTTGTTGGAAATATTCTCTGAGGTCATTCGCAATGGTTTGTTTATGTTCCGGATGGGACAATAAAAAAGGGTTGCATCTCCAGAGGTAAGTGGGTTTGGTCCTATTACTTTCCTCAATTGTCAGGGTTATTACCGCATGATCCGATCAGTGGCAAAGAGCGATTCTTTGTCCACGAGAAACATATCTATGCGGGAATAACTATTATAGGGTTGAGGAGTAGAAGGAATAATCTTTCTCTGTACTGTGCTGTGCCCGCCAGACATCATATAGTTCTTGTTTCCCCACCAAGGGTCCAAGCTGGGCTTGTGATTGACGTGTGGGGTTTGTGGTATCCAGAGAGGCATCAACTATAGTGTTGAAGTCCCCACATATTATCACCCTTCCTTGACGTAGTTTGTTCATTAGTCAGAATATTTTGTGGAGAAAACGAATTTGGTGATGGTTGGGAGCATAAACGTTTACAATTGTATATGTTATGTTGTTAATTATGCAGATTAATATAATATATCTACCATTTGGGTCAATATGGGCCTGAATTTTCTGAAATGCTACCGAGTTTTTTACAGCAACTAGAATGCCTCTGGACTTAGCCGTGTAGTGTGATTGGAATATGTGAGGAAATAAATGGTGATTTATTCGATTCGCATCTGTTTGTAATAGGTGCGTTTCTTGGGCACACAAGATGTCACATACTATGGATTTAGATTCTTGCCACATATGCGCTCTTTTATGTGGACTATTAAGCCCGTTCACATTAAGTGAGGCTATTTTAATAACCATTGTAGCTGTAAAGAAATGCGGTGTAGTGTCCTATCTGAGGAGATATTAGTTTGTTTTCCACTGTACCTGTACACAATGTGATCAGCTCGTTCAGTTTCCATCGACCATATTCACAATAGGTGTCTCTGCTGCTAGCACAAAAATATAAAAAAGAAATAAACACAAAACAGTAGATTCTACACAAATCTAGTACGAACCATGGACAGATGAAACTGTCCATCAGAAAAGGGGCAAAGACAGTCAGCTTGATGTCGGGCCAATATGACCGCAACTGCACCAATATTAGCTAAACCTCAGCTAATACTTTGAAGAGGGATGTTCCGTCATATCCGAGACCATCAGAGAAAAGCGGAGAAAAGAAAAACACATATCATTCTTTTCATCATTTGTGTTGTTTCCGGCGATCTACCATTTGCCATTCATCCCTTACTCTTTGGGGGGGGTGGTTAGATGGCTGCTCTTGTAGATGTACCGTAATGTCCCATGTTTTCAGTAGGACTACTCCCTCTGAGATATTTCGGATCACGTATAGAGAGTTATTTCGGTGAATAAGTAGGCGAACTGGGAATCCCCAGCGGTATAAAATCTTGTTGTCCCGTAGGGCATTTGTGATAGGAGCTAAACATCTTCGTAGCTGCATCGTCGCAGCTGAGAGATCTGTAAAGATGGATATCATACTATATTGTGATGGCGTAGCATCTTTTCTCTTGAGAGACATCATCAATTGTTCCTTGATATGGTAAAAATGAATCCGGGCTATTACGTCGCGCGGTATGTTATCTGCAAGATGTTTTGGTTTTGGGAGTCTATGAATTCGATCTATAATGAGATCCCTCGGAGTACATGCCGGAAGCATGGTCTTAATAAATTCTTGTGCAAATTTAGGCAGATCTTGTGTAGCTACATCTTCAGGGATCCCTCTTATCTTGATATTGTTTCTACGGGATCTGTCCTCTAGGTCAGCCATTTTTGCTTTTATCTGAGATACTTCAGTTTCTAGGTCGTAGTGTGCATCAATCAGCTCATTATGAGACATGACAAATTCACTGAGTTTGGTTTCAGCATGTTGAACTCTAAGTTCTACGTCTTGTACTGCTGCTGACAGGGGATGTAGCATTTTAGTAAAACCTGCTTGCAGGGAGGTACTGAGAGCCTGAAGCATGGTCTTCATTGCAAGCTCTGTGACTAAATTAGCTGAGGAGGGCATGTCATCTAGATTTTTTTCCTCTGACAGGGAGATCCCAGGGGGTATACATTCTCCTACCTGGGTTGATGGAGATTCCGGAAAAGACCGTCTCTGTCTCTGTTGAGATGTACTCCTGGAACTCAGCAAAGGCGGCGATAAGGATGCAGAGGTAGGTGTTGATGATTGAAGATGGCGCCCACGTCGTCCTGAATGAGTGAGGCCTGTAGCTGGAATATCCCGGGTAGACTTCACTATAGTTGCCGCAATGAGTGGAGGAGCTAGCGACGGGACAGAGGCACTCCTCCTCTGCGTAGCTGCAGCATTATTGAGTCGAGACGGGGAGTGTGGAGGCGGCTCGGAGGTAAGGGAGCCAGTCAGGGAGCACGTGTCCCCTCCATCTTGGATCTCCTCAGTGTGGCGCGGAGGGAAGAAGTCCGTGAGCTTGGAGGGTCTCTGTACGGGCCTTCTGCGTCTCGGCATATCTGCTTGATATTCCGGTCTGTGCAGGGAACTACCTTCGGTTCGGATTTGTGCTGCTTTTGAGGCTTTAGTCGCGGTAAAGTCGAGTCTGGTGCAGGAGCTCTGTACTCACACGGCCATTCAGACCGACCGCCAAGCCACGCCCTATTTAGAAAGTTTCTTAACCCTTTAGACATTGCGCAGGAATTAAGGCAAAGTAGAGGTGAAATTTACAACGTTCATTATTTTTTTCCAGAAATTCATTTTGAATCCATTTTTTTTGTACCACAGAATGTTTTACCCAAGAAATGCAACTCAATATTTATTGCCCAGGTTCTGCAGTTTTAGGAAATATCCCACATGTGGCTTTAGTGTGCTACTGGACTGAAGCACCGGCCTCAGAAGCAAAGGAGCACCTGGTGGATTTTGGGCCTCCTTTTTATTAGAATATATTTTAGGCACCATGTCAGCTTTGAACAGGTCTAGTGGAACTAAAACAGTGGAAACCCCCCAAAAGTGACCCCATTTGGGAAACTACACCCCTCGAGGAATTTATCTAGGGGTGTAGCAAGCATTTTGACCGGCCAGTTTTTTTGCAAAAATTTTTGGAACTAGGCCATGAAAATGAAAATCTACATTTTTTCAAATAAAATGTAGGTTTAGCTAATTTTTTTTCATTTCCAAAAGAACTAAAGTAGAAAAAGCACCACAACATTTGTAGAGCAATTTATCCTGAGTAAAACAATACCCCACATGTGGTAATAAACGGTTGTTTGGACACACGGCAGGGCTTAGAGGGGAAAGAGCACCATTTGGCTTTAGGAGCTCAAATTTAGCTGGAATGGTTTGCGGAGGCCATGTCACATTTGCAAAGCCCCTGAGGTGACAAAACAGTGGAAACCCCCAACAAGTGACCCCATTTTGGAAACTATACCCCTCGAGGAATTTATCTAGGGGTGTAGCAAGCATTTTGACCGGCCAGTTTTTTTTGCAAAAAGTTTTGGAACTAGGCCATGAAAATGAAAATCTACATTTTTTTCAAATAAAATGTAGGTTTAGCTAATATTTTTTTTCATTTCCACAAGGACTAAAGGAGAAAAAGCACCGTAACATTTGTAAAGCATCTTCTCCCGAGTAAAACAATACCCCACATGTGGTAATAAACGGCTATTTGGACACACGGCAGGGCTGAGAAGGGAAAGAGCGCTATTTGGCTTTTGGAACTCAAATTTAGCAGGAATGGTTTGCGGAGGCCATGTCGCATTTGCAAAGCTCCTGAGGGGAAAAAACAGTGGAAGCCCCCAACAAGTGACCCCATTTTGGAAACTACACCCCATGAGGAAATTATCTAGGGGTACAGTGAGCAGTTTTACCCCACAGGTGTTTTACAGAACTTATTGTAAGTAGGCCGTAAAAATGAAAATCTACATTTTTTCAAAGAAAATGTAGGTTTAGGTAGTTTCTTTTCATTTCCACAAGGACTGAAGGAGAAAAAGCACCATAACATTTGTAAGGCATCTTCTCCCGAGTAAAACAATACCCCACATGTGGTCACAAACATCTGTTTGGACACACGGTAGGGCTCAGAATGGAACTAGCACCATTTGGATTTTGGAATGGTTTCTGGGCGCCATGTCACATTTGCTGAGCCCCTGTAGTACTAGTACAGTGGAAACACCCCAAAAGTGACTCCATTTGGGAAACTGCACCCCCTAAGGAATCATCTAGGGGTATAGTGAAAATTTTGATCCCAAAGGTTTTTTGCTGAATTAATTAGAATTAAGCCATGAAAATGAAAAATATTTTTTTTTTCCAACAAGATGTAGTTTTAGATACACATTTTTCATTTTTACAAGGAATAGAGAAGAAAAAGCACCCCAACATTTGTAAAGTAATTTCTCCCGAGTACGGTAACACCCCATATGTGGTTATAATCAGCTGTTTACGTATATGGGAGCATTCAGAAGAAAAGGAGCGGTATTTATCTTTTGGAGCGTAGATTTTGCTGGAATGGTTTGCGGACGCCATGGTGCATTTGCAAAACCCCTGATGTACCAAACAAAAGTGACCCCGTTTTAGAAACTACACCCCTAAAGGCATTTATCAAGGGGTGTAGTGAGAATTTAGACTCCACAGGTGTTTTTCAGAAATGAATACGCAGTGGATTGTGCAAAGTGAAAATTGCAATTTCTCCACTGATCTGCCCATTCACCGCACAAGATGTTGTGCCCCTAGAGAATCTTACCCCATAAATTGTTAAGCGGGTTCTCCCGGGTATGGTAATACCTTACTTGTGGCCATAAATTGCTGTTTGGGCACACTGTAGGACTAAGAAGGGAAAGACCGCCATTTTGAGCATGGATTTTGCTTGGTAGTTGTTCTGTTTGGGGTTTTGCTGGTATTTCCGTTTATAATGTGGGGGCATATGTAATCTGTGCGGAGTACATCAGGATATATGTAATCTGTGAGGAGTACATCAGGGCATAATAAGAGGGTATAATAATGGGGTAAATAATACAATTATCCATAGAAGTGTTGTACGCTGTGAAGCGATCCGTTATGCGCAGGCCGGTGTCACACTGATAAACGGTTTTCTTTCTTATCCCCCTTTTGTAACACTCTGCACCTTTTGGGGACTTTTTCTCCTTCGTAGTTTGGGAAATATTACTGGGAAAGTTTTGCGCTGGTATAATAAGGGCACCCTCCCTTCCAGCGGATGTGCCATGTCCATTCCCTTTCCTAGTTCCTATTAGGGCCCTGAAACTGAAGGAATGTTCCCCTCCGGCCTGCGCATTGAGATGTTTTTTCATCACCGCATTAATAGTGCCGTAACTTTTTTGTTTTTCAGTTGATTGAGCGGTGTGCGGGTTTGTTTTTTGTGAGATGGGCTGTAGATTTTATTGGTACCATTTTAGAACACATACGACTTTTTGATCACTTTTTATTTCATTTTTTGGTAAAGGAAATTACCAAAAACAAGCAATTCTGGAATAGTTTTTTATTGGTTTTTTTATCGGCATCCACAGTGCGCCCTAAATTACATGTTAGCTTTATTCTGCGGGTCCATATGATTACGGCGATACCAAATTTATATAGTTTTTTTTATGTATTGCAGCTTTTGCACAATAAAATCACTTTTTATATAAAATCATTTGTTTTCTGTGTCGCCATATTCTAAGACCCATAACTTTATTATTTTTGCGTGCACAAAGCGATGTCAGGGATTATTTTTTGCGGGACGGATTGTCGTTTTTTATTAGTACTATTTTGGAGTAAATGTGACTTTTTGATCACTTTTTATAGCATTTTTTGGAAGGAGATGTGACCTAAAAACAAAGATTCTGGCGCTGTTTTTCATGTTTTTTTTTTTACGGCGTTCACCGTGCGGGATAAATTACATAATAGTTTTGTAGTTTGGGTCCTTACGGACGCGGCGATACCAATTATGTATAGTTTTTTTATTTTTACGTTTTTTCCCATAATAAAAGACTTACTATTTATTTTTATTTGAAATGTGTGTGTTTTTATTGTTTTACCACATTTTTATTAACTTTTTTTTACTTTTTTTACTTGTCCCACTAGGGGACATGAGGGCCTGATGCCCCGATCGCTACTCTAATACACTGCACTACATACGTAGTGCAGTGTATTAGCGCTGTCAGTTATTCACTGACAGCAAGCCTATGATAACACGCCGCAGGCGGGTCCTCATCGGCTCCCGTACAAGGCAGACTCGGACGCAATTTTCTGGCGTCCGATTGCCACAGCAACCCAGCGATTGCATCACTGGGTTGCCGGTCGTGTGAAAAACTATTGAGCGCAGCATCTGAGGGGTTAATCTGCCGGATCGGAGAATAGCTCCGGTCCTGGCAGTTACAGGAGGGTGCCAGCTGTATAATACAGCTGTCACCCCGCGGTTATGGTGCCGGCTCTGCTTCTGAGCCCGCACCATCACTGCGCCGTACATATACGGCGCTTTGCGGGAAGCACCTCCTGACAGCGCCATATATATACGGCGGATGTCGGGAAGGGGTTAAATTTTGCTGAGCGGCAATAGATCAAGTATAGCAAATGGATGTGCGGTCCAGGTTTTCTTCTCTCCCTTGTGGATTACGATAATTAAACTTCCGTGCCCATAGTCTGTAGGTTCGTCAATATCAGAGACCTAAATGATGTGGAATCAATCACAATGATGTAAAAAGGCTGAAGATGTTGGTCTAACAAAAGCCTAGACAGATAAGATAAATGAACTCCAATGATCGTACTGTCTTTAGGTTAGCTAGAAGAGGGGGTAGAAAGAGTGGAGTAACTAATGTCTGCAGGATCAGACTATACAGGGTTGATACACAGATCTGATTAGGAGCTATATACACAAAACGCAAGGAATTTTTTGATTGGGACTATTTACAAAGATGCTTTAGTTTTATTTTAGATACACTAAGGTAAAAAAAACAAAATTGGTTCTATACGATCACATTGCGTCTAACTTTCCCCAATCTCAATTTTTCAAGGATATATCATATTAAGAGTGTAGCAGGACATTATCAGAAATTCCAGCCTTTTATGACGTACAGTCCTCTTCAGTTCCTTAAAGGGGGTAGTCCAGGATTAGATAATCATGGTTGCTTTCTTCCAAAAACAGTGCCACACCTGTCAACAGGTTGTTTGGGGTATTGCAACTCAGCACCATTCTCTTTACTTGAGCTGAACTGCGATACCGGACACAAACCATTGACAGATGTGGTGCTGTTTCTGGAAGTAGGAAGCCATGTTTTTCTAATTCTGTATAATGCCTTTAACCCCTTCAAGACATTTGGCGTACATGAACGTCATAGTCGGGAGGAAGAAGTATGAAGTGGGTGTCAGCTGTACTGTATTACAGCTGACACCCTGCTGTAATGGCTGGGATCAGAGAACTCCGGTCTCGGATGTTTAGCAACTTAGATGCCGAGGTCAATAATGACTACGCCATTTAAGCCGTTAGTGGAGAGCCCTCTGTCGTTCTGTTGCCCCCTACAACGCGATTGTAGGGTGCCAGAGGGTTGTCATAGCAACTGGGGGCCTAATGAAGGCCCCCAGGTCTGCAATCTTCATACTTCTATTAAGCCATGCGAGGACTTAACAGGGGAACGCAAATTTCAGACTTGCTGTTTTTTGGCACCATGCCTTCTCCCCAAAAACATGGAGTAAAAAGTGATCAAAACGTTCTATGTACCCCAAGTTGGTACCAGTAAAAACTACAGCTCACCTTGCAAAAAACAAGCACTCGCACAACTTCATCAACGAAAATATAAAACAGTCATGGTTTTCAGAATCCTAAAGTGTTTTTTTTTGTAAATGTTGTAAAACATAAAAAAATATATATAAATTTCGTACTGAATCCCTGAATAAAGTTAACATATAATTTTTACTGGGCAGTGAATGCCGTAAAATCAAAACCCCAAAAAACAATGGAGCAACATAAGCCACGTTTTAGAACTAGGAGCAAGTTGTAAACTGCATATTATGCAGTCTGAAAATTAACGAAGGAATGAAAAAAGCGGCCTGAAACAGTGCTACTTTTGTAACTCAAGGCAATCACTAGCATATGTAAAAATAATTTTTTCCCTCATCAAAGGCGTAAATAGCCTTTAAGTGTGGCCTATTTAACTGGTGTACAGGCTGCTGAGTAAATCTGGTAGTGGCTGGCACAATATTTATCAGGCCAAAAAAAGAATTAGAGTTTAGATCAATTCTTGAGTATTCTCACCAAAAGATGATCATCATTGCTAAACTGGCTGTAGCAACAATATGTGGGATGTGCATATGTCTGTCATCTAGTGGTGAAATATAAAACTAAATAACATTACAGTCATATTCAGCAACAAGTCCATGGGATATAACTAGGGAAGCTTTTTCATTACTTCTCCAGATAATGCATTTTTTTTTATTTTTTATAAATCTAAGGTAATATTAATCAGTTTTAGGCTGGGTTCACACGACCTATTTTCAGGCGTAAATGAGGCGTATTATGCCTCGATTTACGCCTGAAAATACGGCTCCAATACGTCGGCAAACATCTGCCCATTCATTTGAATGGGTTTGCCGACGTACTGTGCCAACGACCTGTAATTTACGCGTCGTCGTTTGACAGCTGTCAAACGACGACGCGTAAAATGACTGCCTCGTCAAAGAAGTGCAGGACACTTCTTTGGACGTAATATGAGTCGTTTTTCATTGAATTCAATGAAGAACAGCTCTAAATTACGGCCGTCAATGACGCCTCGCAAAATGCGAGGACGAGCAATTACGTCTGAGATTACGGAGCTGAAAACAGCTCTGTAATTTCAGACGTAAATGCAGTTTACGTGTGCACATACCCTTATACAGTTATGAAGGAAAAGTCTTAAAAGTGAAGCGTTACTGTTTGAAGCCACTGTAATAATATATTTGATACCTGCATAATTAGCAGTTATAGGGGTTTCCAGAGAGTAGAAAAAGGGGTCTGTTTTTGTCCCCCAGAAACAGCTCTACTGTCATCCATAGCATGTGTCTAGTATATATCTGTTATTGCAGCTCAGCCATATTCAAGTGACTAATTCTGAGCTGCAATACCAGACACAGCCATAGGCAAGAATGGCACTGTTTCTGGAAAAATTAGACCATTCTAATCTCAGACAGTCCCTTCAACTATTATAATGTTATTTAATACAGGGGTATTCCTAACTCGCACACTTATGGCATATCCACAGGGAATGTCGACGCCTACATCAGCAGGCGGGACGGGGGTCGGGGGACTACAGAGGTGGGACTTGCACCTATCACACATTTCTGGCATATCCTGTGGAAATACCATAAATGAGGAATTGCTCACTCCAGACACAAGATGAAAGATGAAGGTGTCAGAAAAGGCAACATCATTTTGAATTCCCTGTGCTTGCAATGTTAGGTAATGCGTAGTAACTCGAGATCACAAGATAAGTAAAGTATTTATAGAGTTTTAGACAGGGGCGTAGCTAAAGGCTCATGGGCCCCGATGCAAAAGTTCTTATTGCCCCCCCCCCCCGCAAACTTCTCATGGCCGACGGTCCGCAGCTTTCAGCTGCATCGCTGGGTCTCCTAAGTGACCCAACAATGCAGCACTAGCAGCCGGGGGAGTCACTAAGGAGTTAAAATGTCAGGGGAAATAGCAGCCAATACATATGTGTCCACCCCAAAAAAATGTGTGTATAGGAGAAAGCATAGCATATCTATAGCACTACGACCCTATAAACTATGGATAGGATTAGATACATTGGCTCAGCAAACAGTATCACACATGATAGGATTAGATACAGTGGCTCAGCAGACAGTATCACACATGATAGGATTAGATACATTGGCTCAGCAGACAGTATCACACATGATAGGATTAGATACCGTGGCTCAGCAGACAGTGTCACACATGATAGGATTAGAGATAGGGCCCAGCAGACAGTATCACACATGATAGGATTAGATACAGTGGCTCAGCAGACAGTATCACACATGATAGAATTAGATACAGTGGCTCAGAAGGCAGTATCACACATGATTGGATTAAATACAGTGGCTCAGCAGACAGTATCACACATGATGGGATTAGAGATAGGGCCCAGCAGACAGTATCGCACATGATAGGATTAGATACAGTGGCTCAGCAGACAGTATCACACGATAGGATTAGATACAGTGGCTCAGCAGACAGTATCACACATGATTGGATTAGAGAAAGTGGCTCAGCAGACAGTATCACACATGATTGGATTAGATATAGGGCCCAGCAGACAGTATCACACATGATCGGATTAGATACAGGACTCAGCTCGCTGACATTGCGGCTCCAGCGCTGGACCCAGGAAAGGTAAGAATAATAATTTTGCTTCTTTATGTGTTACGGATTATTTTTGTGTGTTTGTTTTTTTACAGGTTCGGTTGTTGGACTTCAGATACGAGGACTTCAATGACGGCGTTTTTTTATTCTCAATAAAATGGTTAATGGAGGTTGTGTTTGTTTTTTTATTTCAATAAAATATTTTTTCTATGTGCTTGTATCTTTTTAAACTTTATTATTACCGCCTTAGTAATGGCCGCTGGCTGATTGACAACCTCCATTACTAAGGCGAGGCTTAATGTTAGCCGGTGCAGAGGCTAACACTAACCCCCATTATTACCCCGGTACCCACCGCCACCAGGGGTGCTGGGAAGAGCCGGGTACGAACCAGTACCCGACTGTCTGCAGTGACGGGCAGGCACCGGGGCGGCCGCAGGCTGGTAGTATTAGGCTGGGGAAGGCCAAAAATAGTGGCCCCTACCACCCTGGTAATGCTGACTGCTGCTGCTGTGTTGTATCTGGCTGGTTATGAAAATTGGGGGCCCAACTTATTTTTTTAAAATGACGTGGGGAACCTCCCATTTTTCATAACCAGCCAGATACAATAAAGCAGCAGCAGCCTAGCATTACCAGGGTAGGAAGGGCCACTGTTTTTGGCCTTTCCCCTCCTGATAATACCAGCCTGCGGCCGCCCCAGTGGCCGACCATCACTACAGATGGTCAAGTACTGGATGGTACCCGGCTCTTCCCAGCACCCCTGGTGGCGGTGGGTACCGGGGTAATAAAGGGGGTTAGTGTTAGCCTCTGCACCGGCTAACACTAAGCCCCGCCTTAGCAATGGACGCTGTCAATCAGCCGACGGCCATTACTAAGGCGGTAGTAATATAGTTTAAAAAAAAACACAAAGACATAGAAAAAATATTTTAGTGAAATAAAAAAAAAACACACAACCCTCATTAACCATTTTATTGATAATAAAAAAAAGCCGTCATCGAAGTAGTCCTGGAATCCGAAGTAGTCCGACAACCAAACCTTTAAGAAAACACACAAAAAAACCAATTAGTAACACATGTGTTAGGCTTAGATACAGGGCCCATGTGTGATAATGTCTGTGGGACCCTGTATCTAAGCCTACCACAAGGTAGGCAAAGATACAGGGTCCAGCAGACAGTAATCTTATACAGTATAAGATTACTGTGTGCTGGGACCCTGTATCTAAACCTACCGTGTGGTAGGCTTAAATACAGGGCCCATCAGACAGGATAACACATGGGCCATGTATCTAAGCCTACCATGTGATTGGCTTAGATACAGGGCCCAGCAGACAGCATCACACAATCTGTGATCCTGTCTCATGGGCCCTCTAAGCCTGCTACATCGTAGGCTTAAAGGGGTTGTGCAGTCCATAAACATTGATGGCCTATCCTCAGGATAGGCCATCAATAGCTGATGTGTCGGGGTCCGTCTCCCGGGACCCGCCAATCAGCTGTTTTGAAGGGGCCGCAGCACTCGTACGAGAGCTGCTTCCCCTTCATTTCACTACTCGCTCACACTGTGAATCGCCGACACCGATTCACAGTGTGACCGGAATGAAGTGACCGGAATGAAGGAGAAGCAGCTCTCGTACGAGTGCTGCGGCCCCTTCAAAACAGCTGATTGGTGGGTCCCGGGAGTCGGACCCCGCCAGTCAGGGCTACTAATCTTACCTTCATCTTCAGCCGTGGCGGAAGTTCTGTCCTCTCGATGTTGTGCGCAGCGCATAGCGCTGTGACGTCATGCGCTGCGCACAGCGCTTGACGTCAGGACCTCTGCTGCGATCCGGAACCAGGAAGGTATGTAAAGTCTGTTACTATAGTAACAGGGGCCCGCGGCCCGAGTTACTTTGCTAACTTTTTATTGATGTGGTGCGGGGGGCTGTGGGCCCCCTGGCTTTGGGGCCCAGTCGCAATTGCGACCGCTGCGACTCCTATAGCTACGCCAGTGGTTTTAGATCATGATATGCCATAATTGTGGCACCATGCGTCATACACCCCATTCCCAGTGGACATAAACTGAAAAAATACACATACCCACTTTGGTGCTTCTCTTCTCTCCTCTGGCTCCCTCATTACTCTAGAGGCGCTCGTACAATGTCATGACACCGAGCAGCATCAGGGCCTTATATGCGACGCAGCACTTCAATGTCATCAGTGCTGCGTCACATAAAATGTCCCGACATTGGATGAGCTGCGCAGGAAAGATGAGGAAAGCCTGAGTATAATTTTTAATGTCCAGTGGGGGGTCTAATTGGAGAGGGGCAAGCTAGTGGCCCATAGAGTGAAATCTACCACAGCTAGGAGCTGGTGTAGATTTCCACTATAATAATAAATTTGTCAGGCCTGCAATCCCTCTTTTCCCGAGGCCATGCCACCTCCCACAAAAGTGGTCTCGATTGCAATTTGAACTGCAAATTGCGACTTTTTGGCCCTTTTGTGACTCTTCTATGGCAGAAAACTGCTGTAGAAAGGTTGATAAATTGCCCTCATAATTGTCAGCGGAGAATGATTCTGAAAAGCAAAATAGAAAAAAACTGATCCGAAAAATTCAACAAGATCCTTTAAGGCTCTGTTCACATCTGTGTAGTCAAAAACACAATTGCTTCTGGCAAAACGATGGATCCGGTGCACAACAAAGACAAACGGAAACCATGGGCACTGGATCCGTCACCATTGAAATCAATGGTGATGGAAACGTTTCAGTTTGTGTCTGTTCAGGGTCCCGTTCTGACGGAAAGCTCCGACGGAACGTCAGAACGCAGATGTGAATAGAGTCGAAGCTGTATATTTTTAGCACTATTCCTTCTGAGTATGTGAATGCTTGATATAGGCAGTGTCATACTTTGGTTCCTTGGGCCCACCAGAGGTAATGATTCTGAGCGCCAACCCTGCATCCCTACAGAACAAGTCCACATCCACTATTAATTGCATTCGAATCGTTGTTGTCCATTATAGCACAGATGACATATCATCATTTAGATCAATATGGCTCGGTTCACATTGTGCGTTTTTGCTGCGTTTTAGAATGCGTTTTTTGTTTTGGTTGATGAACTACTATTGGGAGACATGAGAGTTTATCTACCCAAAAAAAGAAAAACGCATGCTAAAAATACACCATGTGAACCCAGCCTTAGGCTTTATTCACACGAGCGTATTTCACATCCGTGCTCTGTTCATGCTATTCAGACATGCATTGTTTTTCATGCAGTGTGTGTCCGTTGCGTTAAATTTACTGAATGTCCTATTTTGGTGCGTTTTACGCACCACGCAACCCATTGAAGTCAATGGGTGTGAAAAAACAACGGACAGCACACGGACGTCATCTGTGTGCTGTCCGTGATTCACGCAACAGTTGCTAAAGTGATGATGAGGGGGAAAAAAAACACCTCCTTCAGGTTTTTTTTTTTGCTGACATATAAAGCGCACACTGTACACAGATGTCACACAGAACTGCAACGCAAGAAAAACGCTGCGTTTTCAACGCGCCCAAAACTGACACGTTCGTGTGAATAAGGCTTTAGTGGCAAGTGAAGGGCCCTAAATGTGGTTGTCACCTGCTGAACCATTGGGGCCTATTATTATGTCAGATCTATCGCCCACTAGAGGATCCTCTGTTGCTTTGGTGGGCCAGTTTGACCCTGGGTATGGGCATGGATACATCTATAACCAGGAATAAAAGAACAGGTATTTTTTTAGGCCCCGGTTTAATATTTTATCACTCGGTATGTTTCTGCACTTCATAAATTAATAAAATGCTTTATTCCGGATGGAACATTATCAGTTCTATTAATAGAGAAGCTGCTTGTTGTGTATATGGAGGCTCGGAGTCGAGTTGTTCTGTTCCATTGTTTGAAGTGCACATCAAAGCTATGAAAGGAGGGAAGGCATCGCTTTAGATTTAACTATTTCGCTTTTTAGGAGATGTAGTCACTGAACACAGTATATGAGAATTATATTACAAGCTGAGGCAGCAAAACACGAGCATCAGCTGAAAGATGAGATCTTTTGGTCAAGGTTTGATGTTGCATTGTAAATAGAATTGTGACCATTATTTTTGCTGAGTTTAGGATTCCCTACAGTAAATATTTCATCATCATTTCATCCCACCTCTAGTAGCTAGTAACATTATGGAATACAGTACCAGACTCCCTGTGGTTTAGAAGCTGATCTATTCTGCACTCCCCACGAGTGCTTGTAAGGCTGGATTCACACGAACGTGGCGTTTTGCGCGCGCAAAAACCACTTGACAGCTCCGTGTGTCATCCGTGTATGATACGCGGCTGCGTGATTTTCGCGCAACCGCCATCATAGAGATGAGTCTAGTCGACGTCAGTCACTGTGCAGGGTGCTGAAAGAGTTAACTGATCGGCAGTTAACTCTTTCAGCACCCTCGACAGTGAATGCCGATCACAATATCGAGGAACCTGTTAAAAAAAAGAAAAAGTTTGTACTTACCGAGAACTTCCCTCCCGGCCGTTGCCTTGGTGACGCGTCCTTGGTGACGCGCCTCTCTTGACATCTGACCCCACCTCCCTGGATGATGCCGCAGTCCATGTGACCGCTGCAGCCTGTGCTTGGCCTGTGATTGGCTGGAGCTGTCACTTGGACTGAATTGTCATCCCGGGAGGTCAGACTGGAGGAAGAAGCCGGGAGTTATCGGTAAGTCAGAACTTCTTTTTTTTTTTTTACACGTTCATGTATATTGGGATCGGAAGTCACTGTCCAGGGTGCTGAAACAGTTTAACTCTTTCAGCACCCTGGACAGTGACTATCTCCTGACGTCGCGTACCGGAAATTTTTTTGCCGGGTTCGGCCAAAATGAGTTCGGCCGAACCCGGTGAAGTTCGGTTCGGTTGTCCGGGTTCGCTCATCTCAAAGACACTCCGTTTGGATGTTTGTAAACAGAAAAGCACGTGGTGCTTTTCTGTTTACATTCATCCTTTTGACAGCTCTTTCGCGAATCACGCAGTTCGCACGGAAGTGCTTCCATGTGGCATGCGTGGTTTTCACGCACCCATTGACTTCAATGGGTGCGTGATGCGTGCAAAACGCCCCATAGACACATATAGGTCCATGCAACGCGCGTGCAAATCACGCGCGTTGCACGGACGTTTTTCCGTTCGTCTGAATAAAGCCTAAGGGTATGTTCACACGCAGTGTTCTCAGGCATATTTCCGGGCGTAAACGCCTCGAAAATACGCCTTGAAAAACGGTAGTAAAACACAGACAAACAACTTCCCATTGAAAACAATGGGAATACAGACGTTTAGTTCAGACGGGGCGTTTTTTTTTACGCCGCTGTATTAAAAGACGGCTCGTAAAAAGGAGCATGTCACTTCTTGAGTTGTTTTTGGAGCTGTTTTTCATAGGGGCAATTGAAAAAACGCTCCAAAAACTTCAAAAAATAAATAAAAATAAAAAAAGATTCAAAATCGACTGGAAATCAGAGGCTTTTTTCCCTTGGAAACAGCTATGTAATTTTCAGCCGTTTTTAATTGTGTGTGTGAACGTACCCTAAGGGTATGTGCACACACACGCTAATTACGTCCATAATTGACGGACGTATTTCGGCCGCAAGTCCCGGACCGAACTCAGTGCAGGGAGCCGGGCTCCTAGCATCATACTTATGTACGACGCTAGGAGTCCCTGCCTCTCCGTGGAACTACTGTCCCGTACTGAAAACATGATTACAGTATGGGACAGTTGTACTGCAGCGAGGCAGGGACTCCTAGCGTCGTACATAAGTATGATGCTAGGAGCCCGGCTCCCTGCACTGAATTCGGTCCGGTACTTGCGGCCGAAATACGTCAGTCAATTACGGACGTAATTAGTGTGTGTGCACATACCCTAAATGTCAACACTCCAGGCAAAAAAGACTACAGAGAAAAAACATATGTTGACTGCTTATGAGTGACAGCCCAAATTAAAAATCCTCTCAATGCCAGGAGAAGCAGCGAGCATGCGATAGTAAGAACTTCTAAAATACTTGTATAAGCAGAATATGATTTTGTTCTAGTTTTTGAAACTTATAAAAGATTTATTATTTTAAAGGTAGACTAAACCTAGAAATTAATGATAAAAGTAAACAGGAGATAAACTTTCTCACACTGTCAGTCTGCATGTTCTTGAAATAAACAGTGACATCTTAGAGAGCACAGCGGTTAATTTCTAACTGATCTCTTCCGTTTTCCGCTGATAGTCAGATAAGGGACAGGGCTTGGCCAAAAGTAGCATGGATTTAAATTCTTTGTCTCCTATTGCAGAAAGAGGAGAGGGCTAGGGTTCATGCTGCAGCCAGTTGCCTTATAGCTAGACATAGGATTGTCTGATCTCTCGGGACACACTGAAGATTTCTTTATGTATTTCTCCATTATGATCGTATCATGAGGCAAATTATTAAGGGAGGAATTTCTAGGATTTTATTTTTTTATTTTTGTTGCGTTTTTTTCTGTTTAGTATTCCTTTAAAGAGAGCTCTAATAGGAATCCTGAGGGCTTTCAGTACTTCACAGTTGTGAATCGAGCTAGTGCCACCTAGGATTGAAAGTGACTGAAGGAAGATGTAACATCTAATAGACTGTCTTGTTTTCATCAGGGTTCTTCAGGGAAGTGTTAGGCTTGGTAGTGGTCCTCCTAGGGTGGCAGCTGGCATGGGGAGATGATGACTTATGATGATCTATCATAAGCGTAGGCCATCAATTTTTCAGTCCCAAAAAGCCCCTCTAATGTCATTCAGTGGTTTCGCCAGAAATATCTGAGTTGCGAATAGCTCTTTAAGTGTCAATCATCATATTAGATGTTATCACTATTATTATTATTAGTAGTAGTAGTAGTAGTAGTAGTAGTAGTAGTAGTAGTAGTAGTAGTAGTAGTAGTAGTAGTAGTAGTAGTATTATGATAATGCACTTCTAGGATTAAAATGTATTTCCTGATAAGATTTTTGTCCTGCCGTTGGGCAAAGCGGCAGGGCATAGGCGCGCGCAGGGGTTTGGTGGTGTTGGGGAGGGGTAGAGGAGTGCTAGGGCCCATGAGCCTTTAGCTACACCCCTGAGTGTGAGCTATAGAAATCCATATGCAGTAGGGGTTGCTGCAGGCAGGAATAATTGTATGATTTAATGGGGTTCTCCAGTTTGGAAAACCATTACTTGCTAGAAGGATCACTTGACAATAAGCTGATCACAAAGTGTCCTCCGTCATTTTTACGGAATCAATATCGTTGTCGACTACGCTATTGATTCCGTCAAAACGACAGGAACCCCTGCACAACGGAGACGAACGTGGCTCTTGGAATGCGGCAACATAAAAACAATTTTATTTCCATGAGATGTGCTATTATTTTGCAAAAGTAATAAAACGTAAAAAATATATATACATATTTAGTATTCCCATAATCGTACTGACCCATAGAATAAAGAGAGAACATTATTTATACTGCAAAATAAAGGGCATACATTTTAAACCCAAAAATCTATGGTGAAATTGCTATTTTTCAGTTAGTAAAAGTTAATCAATAAGTTATATGTAAAAAAAAAAAAAAAATGGAGTCATTTAAAAATGCAACACGTCTCGCAAAAAAACAAGCCCTCATACAACTCTCCATTACAGATGTAGCCGTCTTTATCTTGACTATTAACGCATTAAATACACAGTGTGAAGAAACTTTAAGTTGACTTTTTCAATGGCTTTTGTTGTGTGATATCACGCTGCAGCGAGTTATCAGAGTCCAAATAAGCTTGGCTACACAAAAATGTAAAGCATTTGCAAAAAAAGTATATAAGTGTGGTATCGCTGTAATATTAACGACCCGCATAATAAAGTTAACATATCATACCCATGCCAAACCTAAAAAACAATGGCTGAATTGTTGTTTATCCCCCCCCCCCAACCCCCCCCCCCCAAAAAAAAAAAGCTATTAAAGGTTTTTTAATATTATATATATATATATATATATATTATCCCACAATGCCCTTCATCGCAAATGTCCCGCAAACCCTCAAACGACTAAGTTGGTGGAAAGCTAAAAAAAAAAACGATGGCCCTCGGAATACAGTGATGAAAAAACCAAAAAAATAGACTGTGGTACAGGACAGGTCCTCCAGAGCGAGAGACCCTCTTTGTGAACACTCTCTACTCTGGCCAAGAGATGAGGATCCTGAATAGAGGACCCCCCTTCTATTAACTCAAAATTCTCTAAAGATCCTTTTACAAGAGCAGATATTCTGCCTGTTAAATGATGCTAATCAACGATACCGCATGTCAATTGGCAGTCGTTTGCTTCATTCAAACGAAGCAATGATCGCAAGTATGGGGACGAATGATCGTTACTACAACTATTCATCTCCATATATTTGCATTCTGTCGGCAGCACATCCCTCTATTTACATGGGGAGATGTGCTGCCGACCAGCGCTCATTTTTTTGCCCGCATAAAAGATGCAATCAGCTGATGAACGGGTGTTTTTCTCATTCGTGATTGATCGCTGCCCTGTTTACACAGCTCAATGATCGGAAACGATAGCTCATACGAGTGCTCGCTCGACCCAATCATGGGCCAGTGTGAAAGTGCCTTACAGGGTAGGGTATATGGTAATTTGTTTTCCATACTGGACAACTTGTTTAAAACTATGGGGCCGATTTACTAATTCGGTATTAAATTTAGACAGTTCAGAAGTAGACTAGATGTGGCAAATTTGTTAGACTCATGCTGAATGATAAATTTGGCGCTCCTTTTGACATTTCTGTCTAGGTTTATACTACTTCTTAACTTGCCTACTTTTAAGTTATTGATTTTGTGTCACCATATTCTAACAGCAACAACCATTCTACTTCTTAATCAAAATAGCTGTGAAAGGGCTTGCCTCGTGCGGGACAGACCGCAGTCTCTATTGGTACCATTTTGGGATACACAGACCTTTTTTTTTTTTATCAATTCTATTTTCATTAAAGGTTTTCAAAACAGATAGTTAACAAGACAAAAAATGTAAATAAATGTGAGCCATGCAGGGCTGTATTGTACCTGTGTTAGTACGAGATCATATACATATATAACTGTAGAAAAAAAACTGTATACAGAGTACAACACAATATATATTTACACAAAGTATAGGATATGGTCAAGACCTAACCAACACATAAATCAAAAATACAGGAAAAGCAAAGAAATGGAGGCTTCCTCACCCTAGAATGTCATCCGCTTTTACAGCAGGAAGCGAATGCTTATAGATACATGAGCAAATTAATGGGGCATTTCCCCCAATGCCAAACAGTCTGGCCCCATGCACATGACCGTATTTTCATCTTTCTGTAAATATTGTCCGTAAATATGGATCTGTAGTCATTCGGAACTTATCTGTATATACGGAACGGTATCCACAAATACAGTTCATAGTGCATCTGTATTTGATCCATAAAAAAAAGAGGGAGGCTGCAAATGATGTCACCAACATGTTGCATAACAACACCTCTGTAAATATGGACAGTTTGCGGATGCACATCAGTAGCCGTCCATATTTACGGATGCGCCCATAGGCTTCTATGGGAGAGTCCGTGCCGTAATTACGGACAAGAATAGGACAGGTTTTATAATTTTTTCAGCACGGACACCAATCCATAAAAATACTGAAAGGTGTCCGTAGCCAATAGAAATGAATGGGTCCGTAATTATGGATGAAATATACAGTCGTGTGTAGAGATGAGCGAACCGGGACAACCGAACCCGGTTTCGGTCCGAACTTCCGGAAAAGTTCGGTTCGCAGCAAATCCGAACTTCACCGGGTTCGGCCGAACCCGTTTTGACCGAACCCGGTCAAAAATATTATACAAATCGGCAGCCACTTATCTCTATCAATCACTGATAGAGAAAAGAGGCTGCTGATTAAAAATAAAATAAAAAGCATTTCATACGTACCTGGTCATTGTCTTGGTGACGAGTCCCTCTTCTTCCTCCAGTCCGACCTTCTTTTCTGACGCGGCAGCCTGTGATTGGCTGCAGAGGCCTCTGCAGCCTGTGATTGGCTGCAGAGGCCTCTGCAGCCTGTGATTGGCTGCAGAGCTCACATGGGCTGCATCGTCATCAAGGAATGTCGGGGCGGATGTCGAGAGGGACGCGTCACCAAGGCAACGGCCGGGAGACCGGACTGGAGGAAGCAGGGAGTTCCCGGTAAGTATGAACGTCTTTTTTTTTTACAGGTTACTCTATATTGTGATCGGTAGTCACTGTCCAGGGTGCTGAAACAGTTACTGCCGATCAGTTAACTCTTTCAGCACCCTGGACAGTGACTACTGACGTCGCCTAGCAACGCTGCCGTAATGACGGGTGCACACATGTAGCCACCCGTCATTACGGGGCCTCATGCACACGACCGTAAAAACACCCGTTATTACGGGTCGTAATTACGACCCGAAATAGCGGGCCCATAGACTTCTGTTAGCCATGGGTACCTTCCCGTTTTCTCACGGGAAGGTGCCCGTGCCGTTAAAAAGATAGAACATGTTCTATTTTTTTATTTTACGGGCCGTGCTTGTAATTACAACTCGTAATTACGAGCACGGCCGGCCACGGGCAGCCGGCCGCTTTTGCGAACCGTGCTGTCATTATAATTATAGCAGCACGGCCCGTAAAATAGAAAAATAGAACATGTTCTATTTTTTTAACGGCACGGGCACCTTCCCGTGAGAAAACAGGAAGGTACCCGTGGGTAACAGAAGTCTATGAGCCCGTTATTGCGGGTCGTAATTACGACCCGCAATAACGGGTGTTTTTACGGTCGTGTGCATAATGGGAGCACGGCTCGGAAAAACGAACGGCTGCCCGTGGCCGGCCGTGCTCATCTCCTGAAATACTCTGTGCTGCCTTAAACTCTGTGGACAGGTCAGGATCCTGTTTCTTTTAAATGCTGCTAGGGAACCCGCTCGATCCACTATATAAGGCTGCGCTACAGTGCAGCATTTAAAGAAACAGGATCCTGACCTGTCCAAAGAGTTTAAGGCAGCACAGAGTATTTCAGGAGATGAGCGTGCAGATTCAGTGCTGCTGTGAACTCTGCTCTTACCATTACGTAGCTCTCAGTATGTTACCTCTCCTCCACTACTGTCCTCAATAACACCTTCATGATTGGCAAGTCACCACGTAACGGTAAGAGCAGAGTTCACAGCAGCACAGAGTATTTCAGGAGATGAGCGTGCGGATCTTGTGCGCGGTGGTGACTTGCCAATCATGTGAAGGTGTTATTGAGGACAGGAGTGGAGGAGAGGTAACAGACTGAGCTACGTAATGGTAAGAACAGAGTTCACAGCAGCACAGAGTATTTCAGGAGAGGAGCGTGCAGATTCAGTGCTGCTGTGAACTCTGCTCTTACCATTACGTAGCTCTCAGTCTGTTACCTCTCCTCCACTCCTGTCCTCAATAACACCTTTACATGATTGGCAAGCCACCACGTAATGGTAAGAGCAGAGTTCACAGCAGCACAGAGTATTTCAGGAGATGAGCGTGCGGATCTTGTGCGGGGTGGTGACTTGCCAATCATGTGAAGGTGTTCTTGAGGACAGGAGTGGAGGAGAGGTAACAGACTGAGAGCTACGTAATGGTAAGGGCAGAGTTCACAGCAGCACAGAGTATTTCAGGAGAGGAGCGTGCAGATTCTGTGCTGCTGTGAACTCTGCTCTTACCATTACGTAGCTCAGTCTGTTACCTCTCCTCCACTCCTGTCCTCAATAACACCTTCACATGATTGGCAAGTCACCACCCCGCACAAGATCCACACGGTCATCTCCTGAAATACTGTGTGCTGCTGTGAACTCTGCTCTAACCATTACGTGGTGACTTGCCAATCACGTGAAGGTGTTCTTGAGGACAGGAGTGGAGGATAGGTAACAGACTGAGAGCTACGTAATGGTAAGAGCAGAGTTCACAGCAGCACTGAATCTGCACGCTCATCTCCTGAAATACTCTGTGCTGCCTTAAACTCTATGGACAGGTCAGGATCCTGTTTCTTTTGAATGCTGCACTGTAGCGCAGCCTTATATAGTGGATCAAGCGGGTTCCCCAGCAGCATTTAAAAGAAACCGTGTGTGTGTTTGTGTATGTGTGTGTTTGTGTATATATGTGTGTTTGGGTATGTGTCTTTGTCTGTTTTTGTTTTTATATGTGTGTTTGTGTATGTGTGTATATATGGGTGTGTTTGTGTATATGTGTTTGTGTATATGTGTGTGTATATATGGGTGTATTTGTGTATATGTTTGTGTGTAGATGTTTGTGTGTGTGTTTTTGTATATGTGTGTGTTTGTGTATATGTGTGTATATGGGTGTGTGTTTATGTGTGTGTGTTTGTGTATATATGGGTGTGTTTGTGTATATGTGTTTGTGTATATGTGTGTATTTGTGTATATGTGTGTGTTTGTGTATATGTGTGTGTTTGGGTATGTGTTTTTTTGTTTGTATATGTGTTTGTGTATATGTGTTAGTTTGTGTATATGTGTGTGTATATGTGTGTGTGTGTTTGTGTATAACTGTGTATTTGTGTTTGTGTATATGTGTGTGTGTGTGTGTGTGTGTGTGTGTGTTTGTGTATATGTGTGAGTTCGTGTATATGTGTGTGTGTTTGTCTGTTTATGTGTGTGTGTGTGTGTGTGTGTGTGTGTGTGTATATCTTGTTGTGTTTATGTATATATGTGTGTGTTTGTGTATGGTTGTTTGTTTGTGTGTGCGTGTATATATGTGTGTAGGTGAGTAGAAGTATTGGTATTGTTCACATTGATAACTGTTTTTTTATGTTGTTGCAGATTTTGATGTACCGATTGGACTACGTCTTCGATTCGTTGGACTACTGCATAGATCTACGTTTTTTAAAATTTTAATAAAATGGTTAACGAGGGTTTTGTTGGGGATTTCTTATTTCAATAAAAAATAATTGTCTTTGTGTTTTTTTTTAAACTTTATTAGTGCCTAGATAATGGCAGTTGGCTGATTGACAGCATCCATTATTAAGGCGGTACTTAGTGTTAGCCGGTGCAGAGGCTAGCACTAACCACCCATTATTACCCCGGTACCCACCACCACCAGGGGTGCCGGGAAGAGCTTGGTACGATCCAGTACCCGACCATCTGTTGTGATGGTCGGGTACTGGGGCGGCCGTAGGCTGGTATTATGAGGCTGGGAAGGGCCAAAAACAGTGGACCTTCCCACCCTTGTAATGCTAGGCTGCTGCTGCTGTGTTGTATCGGGCTGGTTATAAAAATGGGGGGGACCCCCACATCGTGTTCACTAGACTAAAAACGTCTAGTGTTCAAGGGAAAACAGCTCCTAATTTTCAGACGTTTTTTAAGCCACTCACGATTTTTGTAGCTTTTTTGCAGCGTTTTTTACGGCTGTATTTGGAGCTGTTTTCAATAGAGTCTATGAAAAACAGCTCCAAAAACGTCCCAAGAAGTGGCCTGCACTTCTTTTTTGCAGCCGTTTTTTTATGCCGCCTTTTTTCAAAACGGCCGCGTAAAAAAGGCCCATCGGAACAAAACGCCATTGCAATCAATGTTTGGAGGCGTTCTGCTTCTGATTTCTCTGCTGTTTTTCAGGCGTTTACGGCTGAAAAACGTCCGAAAATAGGCCGTGTGAACATACACTAAGAGGTTTAGTGACCTCACAAATTGTTTCTATCTCCCTCTTAACCGTTTCCCAGAAGGGCACAATCCTTGGACATGTTAACCAAATGTGAGACAATGTTCCTGGTGCAGAAAGACACTTACAACAGAGATTAGTTAGAGCTTTGTTTTGTGTAAGAATACAGGTGTTCTGCACCATGTGAACAATTTAATCAAACTCTTCTGGATCCTCACACTGTGCGAGAAACCATGAGAGATAGAATAAATATATATATATATATATATATATATATATATATATATATATATATATTCAAACTCCGTATATTGCTTCTTTACCTCAGTTTCCCATTCCCTATCTCGGTTTGAAATTAGTCTTATAAAAGTAGTAGCGAATGGATGTGGGACATAGATTTAACTTGAGGTAAAGTATCTGTAAGATGCTTTTCTACCCAGTTTAGTTCTCTAAGTGGGGAAGGCATAAGATGTAAGAATCGTTCTTTTCACTTAAGATTGCATTGCAATAATATATTTAGGTCCCTGGATAACCCCTTTAAGGCAGAAAAACCCCCAAACAAGCAACAACTGAGGACCGCTGCAGTAAAGGCCTGGCAAAGCATCACTAAGGAGGAAACCCAGCGTTTGGTGATGTCCATGGGTTCCAGACTTCAGACAGTCATTGCCTGCAAAGGATTCTCTACAAAGTATTAAAAAAAAAACATTTTATTTATGGTAATGTTAATTTGTCCAATTATTTTTGAGCCCCTGAAATGAGGAGGCTGTGTAGAAAAATGAATAACAAAATAACTCCTATAGCAAGTACGGGGCCAGATGCTTAAAGCAAAGTGCCGCATACTACCCAAATAGTGCTGAAGGGCAACTCCTATATATACTTATATACACAAGAAAGAACAGGAGCATAAAGGCCATAAATAAAAATAAATAGTTTTATTGAACACGTAATTACATACATAGAAAGCGTTAAAAAGGTACAATACAGGACAGGAGGACACTGAAACTCCAGTGTGAACACGACTAGAGAGACTCCCTAAAATGTACAGGAGATGGTACAGGGTGATCAAGGAGATGGGTATAAGGTATGAGTGATACATGTATTAGTGGTAAATAAATTAAGCACTAGAAGCCATGTCATGGCATTCATACAGACAAATACATGTAGGTGCATAGGCATAAAGTAAGATGCTAGTAGCAGGCAGGCAATGAGTCTAACACCTAATGTACACGTGTGAGTCAGATGCTAACAATAAACATGTTAAAGGCCTAAGACCCAAATAGACCATTCAATCTTCCACTCCTGGAAAAACGTACCCATGTAAAATGTTTGGGGGAGTCGGACTGGCGTGCAGAGAACCCCAACGCGCGTTTCGCGGTATGCTTCCTCAAGGGGTGTATCGTGTCTAAGGAGATGACAGCTTTAAATAGGGGGAGCCACAGGTGGATTATGTGTTTCCTAATACACATGAGATCGCGCCGCACGTCTCATGCCGAGACCGGAAGTGAGGCATGCCCCACTTCCAGCCCCCAGCGCCGGAGCGCACATCAAGGATCCCCGACGAGTACAGGGATCCCAGACATGCGCAGTGCGCTATAGGGGGCGGGAACGGGGCCGGCCACACACCGGCGTCACGCAGAAGAGGTGCGCACCTCATTGGATGAGGAACACAGAGGGAGGAAACAGGTATGTATCAGTGTACAGATACTGCGTTATAAGAAGTGGTAGATGCATGTTTCTAAAATTAACCCCGTAGTTCAAAAGGGGATATAAAAGTGAGGTGAACATACTCAAATGCACGGCGAATCATACTTAAAATGGTAAGGATACGGTAATAAGAAAAAAGTATGAATACACATACATTGGCATTATTGAAAAAAATTTATATAAACGACATTGTATATAAACAATAAAAAACAAAAGGACAAAAATAACGTAATATCCCAAAATAGGAATTACATACGAGGGGGAATAGGTTCTCCCATAGAGAGATTGACAATAAGAGGTGTGGAAAAAGTGCACTGGTATTAAAATCATGAAGTTATATAAAAATATATAGGATATATACAAATTATGATATATACTCCCTATAGAACGGGGGCAAAAAAGCTCATATTTTAGCAAGAATAATAACAAAAGTACTGACAAAAATAACAAAGGGATGTCTATACAGACAATTGGTTAGTGTAGATACATAGTATAGATGAATCCCATATGGGTCTTAGACCTTTAACATGCTTATTGTTAGCATTTGACTCACACGTGTACATTAGGTGTTAGACTCATTGCCTGCCTGCTACTAGCATCTCACTTTATGCCTATGCACCTACATGTATTTGTCTGTATGAATGCCATGACATGGCTTCTAGTGCTTAATTTATTTACCACTAATACATGTATCACTCATACCTTATACCCATCTCCTTGATCACCCTGTACCATCTCCTGTACATTTTAGTCGTGTTCACACTGGAATTTCACAGTGTCCTCCTGTCCTATATTGTACCTTTTTAACTCTTTCTATGTATGTAATTACGTGTTCAATAAAGCTATTTATTTTTATTTATGGCCTCTATGCTCCTCTTCTTTCTTGCGTATATGTGTAGAAAAATGGTTGCGATTCCTAAATGTTTCACAGGATATTTTTGTTCAACCACTTGAATTAAACCTGAAAGTCTACAATTCAATTGCATCTCAGTTGTTTCATTTCAAATCCAATGTGGTGGCATGCAGAGCCCAAATCATGAAGATTGTGTCACTGTCCAAATAATTCTGGACCTAACTGTAGGTCTTTTAAAATGTCCTTCCTACCCAACCAAGACATAAAATATAGTCTCATGTTTTGTGAGTTGTCTTCATTTTGGATAACAAAGGAGTATCATTAAGGAAACATAAAAGATCAGTGTTCGCAGGAATTTGTGTACCTAGAGTTTTGAGGCCGTATGAAGAAAGTAATGGTCTTAAGTATTCTAATATGGGAGGCAGGAGCAGAGATATAAAAAATTTACAATTTGCCCAAGTTGATTTTGAAGTTAGAAACTATAGCAAACATCTCAAACAGTCGCAGGATCGAGGGTACTGCTCCGACTGGATAAGTAAGCAAGACCAGTGGATCGTCTGCAAAGGTTGCCATAGTGTGGGTATAATTACCTGCATTCAACCCTTGTATCTCTGGAGTCTGCCTGATTTTCTGGATGAGAATTTCCGTAACCAAATTAAAAAGTGACGTGATTTGCTTACTTTAGTCCACTTTTTTTGCACCAAAATTTTGGCGCATCCGAAGCCATGCCCTAATTTTGCTGAGCCACATACCCTTACTGGGCGGGATGCAAACATCTATTCTTTTTTCCGCATTTCATTGTTAAATTTGTCTAAAATTATTTGCACCAAATAGTGGAGCAACACTCCAATACTAAATCAGTCCCTATGTGTATACAGGGGATTTGGAGCTCTTTGAAGAAAAATTGAGCTTCCAAACCTTGTCAATATCAATGATAATGAAGAATTTTCTATACAGTGCAATACAATTTTTCTCTTGAAAATCAGTGGGTTAAAAAAAATAAAAAAAGCAATATATAATTGCTGTTAAATGATAGGCTTTTAAATAACAAAACATTTGACCTCCTGTATCAAAACTGTCCAGAATAACCAATCAGAGTTCTTCTCTAATTTACTAAACTTCACTGGAAAAATGAAAAGAAATTGTAACACTGGTTGCTATGGGCCACAATTCTGCCTTTCTCTGAAAATACCTATACATGAAGCCTGTTTTTATTGGATAAGATGTGTATTTGAGGCTTTTGTATGATGACCCTATCAAATTCCAACCAAACTATGTTTTCATATGTCCAATGTTTATAGTTTCAATCTTGAAATAAAGTGAAAAGTTTCAAGGTTGAAGAAAATAGTGAAACTGCTAAAATTGCTTTGATTGGTTTAAATTTTTTTTAATTTGTATTACTATAGATGAGTGAATTTCCCAAAATTCATTTTGAAATTTGATTCGGTCCGAATAAATTTGCTGTAAATCGCAAGTGCCCAGATTGTCATGTCTGATTCTTTGTCTTCTAGTACTTTATCCAAGTCAAACAGGGCAATTGGGGCATTTGTGATTCCACCCCTAAAATAAAATTAAAAATACCATACTCACAGCTCCTGGTCTTCCGTAGCGAATCCTGAGATTGGCTGCACCCATCTCATGGGACAAAACAGCACCTAAAGAGGCCAGCAGGAACGCATCGCTATGGGAGACCAGGGGAAGGTGGTGAGTTGTATGTTTTTTTTTCTATAATCTGTAAAATGCGGCAGTTGCTGGTGCGACGTGAACCTTTAAAAGTTTCAGATTTTGGCGAATCCGAAACCTTTGGGAAATTTTAACCGAATTCGATTCATGCCAAATCGGTTTGCTCATTTTTGAATATTACTAATAATAACAACTATAAAATAAAAATAATACATAGAATAGTTTTTAGATTATTATTATTATTTTATTTAACCCCTTAATGACCGGGCATGTTTGTACCTTAATGACCAAGCCAGATTTGTCAAATCTGGTATGTCTGACTTTATCAGAGAATAACTCTGTGAAAGTTTTGAATATCCAAGTAATTCTGACATTGTTTTTTCGTCACATGTTGTACTTTATTTTAGTGGTAAAAGTAGACTGATACGATTTGCGGAAATTAATTAAAAAATAGAAAAATGGAAGAAATTTTGTAAAAATTACCATTTTCCCCTATTTTTAACTGCAATATGTCACATATGTACACACATACTGTACAATTTTTTAAATTAAATATATATTTCTATCTCTTTACTCTATTTTGGCAGCACTTTTGAAAAAAATAAAATAAATTTTCAGCAATTTAGAGGACTTACAAATTGAATAATAATTTTATACATTTTGAAGTACATTTTGTTTTCCTGCACCAAGCCAGGTTTTCAGAGGCTCATAGGTCTCAGAGTGATGGAAACCCCAACAAATGACCCCATTTAGAAAACTAGACCACTTAAGGTATTTACCTAAGGGTATAGTAAGTATTTTGACCCCACAGTTTTTTGCTAAATTTAATGCATAGCAGGTGAAAAAAATAATAATTTCACTTTTTTCATAAAAGTATTAGTTTGAAGACCGATTTCTTTGTAAAGCGAACATGAAAATGAAGAAACACACCCCAAAATCTATCACCCTCTTTCTCCTGTTTTCAAAAATACCCACATTGTGGCCCTAATGCGCTGCCTGGTCACACGGCAGGACCCAAAAGGAAGGGAACACCCGGAGGCTTTCAGGACTCATATTTTGCTTGAAAATGTTTTAGGCCCCACTGTACATTTGGAGAGGTTTTGAGCTGCGAGAACGATAGAAACTCCCCATAAACGACCCCATTTAGAAAACTAGACCCCATAAGGTATTTATTTAGGGGTATAGTAATTATTTTGACCCCACAGTTCTTTGATAAATGTAATGCATATCAGGTGAAAAAAATAATAATTTCACTTTTTTCATAAAAGTATTTGTTTGAAGACCGATTTCTTTGTAAAGCGAACATGAAAATGAAGAAACACACCACAAAATCTATCACCCTCTTTCTCCTGTTTTCAAAAATACCCACATTGTGGCCCTAATGCGTTGTTTGGACACACGGCAGGGCCCCAAAGGAAGGGAGCACCCGGAGGCTTTCAGGACTCATATTTTGCTTGAAAATGTTTTAGGCCCCACTGTACATTTGGAGAAGCTTTGAGCTGCCAGAACGATAGAAACTGCCCATAAACGACCCCATTTCGAAAACTATACCCCTTAAGGTATTTATCTAGGGGTATAGTTAGCATTTTGACCACACAGGTTTTTCGCTAAATATATTGGAATTAGTCTGTAAAAATTAAAATGTACTTTTTTTCTGAAACAACATAGAAATTTTTATTATTTACAAGGAATAACGAAGAAAATGCACCCCAACATTTGTAAAGCAATGTCTCCCGATTACGACAATACCCCATATGTGGTAATAAACTGCTGTTTGGACCCACAGCAGGGCTCAGAAAGGAAGGAGCGCCATTTGGATTTATGATTTTGCTGGAATGGTTTTCGGTGCCATGTCGCATTTGCAATGCACTGGAGGGACCAAAACAGTGGAAACCCACCAAAAGTGACCCCATTTTGGAAAAACCTTCAAGGAATTTTTCTAGGGGTATAGTGAGCATTTACACCCCACGGGTCTTTTGCAGAGTTTATTGGAATTAGGGCGCGAAAATTAATATCAACATTTTTTCCACTAAAATGTTGCATTTTCTCATTTTCACAAGGGATAAAGGAGGAAAAAAACAACCATTTTTTATAAAGAAATTTCTCCCGAGTACGGAAATACCCCACATGTGGTCAAAAGTTTTTTCATTAGAAAGGAATTAACCCTTTCAGGACTGATCCATTTTTTGCTTTCATATTTTAGATTTTCACTCCCCGCTTTCCAAGAGCCATAACTTTTTTATTTTTCCATCAATAGAGCGGTGTGAGGGCTTATTTCTTGCGGGAGGAGCTGCAGTTTTTATTGGTACCATTTTTTGGTACATAAAAAGTGATTCAAAAGTTGTATTACATTTTTTTTTTAGAGCGAAGGTGACAAAAAAAAAAATATCGATTTTGGCGGTTTCAATTATTAAATTTTTTTAAGGTGTTCACTGTGCAAATTAAATAATGGTATATTGTAATAGTTCGGACTTTTACGGACGTAGCGATACCAATTTTGTTCATTTTTTTACATTACTTTAGAAGAAAAATTTCGAAAAGGTGTTTTGTTTTTTTAACTTTAAAAAAAAAAATTCTCACTACTAATAACTATAATTCTTCTACACATTTTATTAATCAATCCCCTTAGGGGACTTGATCCAGCGATCATTGGATCACTGGTACAATACACTGCAATACTAATGTATTGCAGTATATTGTTATTCTTACAGACTTCTGTAACAGAGCGATCGCTGTACCTGTCCGTTAGTACCGAGGGGGCCTGCTGTAATACACAGCTGACACCGGCAGCGTATGGAGCGGGCTCAGCACGTGAGCCAGCTCCATACATCAACCGCCGCACCATGACGGGCAATTAAGTCATAGTGCGCAAAGGGGTTAATGCGCAGCGGATGGTTCAAAGTGAAAATTGCAATTTTCCACTGATACGCCATTTTAGTGCATAATATGTTGTGCCCAGTTTGTGCCACTGAAGACAAATATCTCATAAAACGTTAAGCGGGTTCTCTCAAGTATGGCGACGCCATATATGTGTGGGCGCAAACTGCTGCTTGGGCACACTGCAGGGCTCAGAAGGGAGGGAGCGCCATTTTGCTTTTGGAGCGCAGATTTTGCTTGGTAGTTTTTCTGTTTTGGGTTTCGCTGGTATTTCAGTTTATAATGTGGGGGCATATGTAATCTGTGCGGAGAACATCAGGGCATAATAAGAGGGTATTATAATGCGGTAAATAAATAATAATTCATAGATATGTGGCCGGTGTCGCCCTGAAAAATGGCGCCCGATCTTATCCGCTTTTGGACACTGCACATTTTGCATCGCCATATTCTGAAAGCCAGAACTTTTTTATTTTTTCACCACCGGAGCTGTGTGAGGGCTTATTTGTTGCGGGACAATCTGTCGTTTTCATTGGTACCATTTTGGGGTACATGCCATTTTTTTTTATCACTTTTTATTCAATTTTTTTGCAATCCTGAGCAAAAAACAGGAATTCTGACACCGTTTTTTAGGTTTTCTTTTTGCGGCGCTCACCGTACGCTATAAATTAAATTTTTACTTTATTCTGTGAGTTGGTACGATTACGGCGATACCATATGTATATAGGTTTGGTCCTTTTTTTTAGCGTTTGCACAATAAAATGACTTATTTATCAAAAAAAAAAAATTATTTGTCACCATATTCTGAGAGACATAATTTTTTTATTTTTTAGTCAAAAAAGCGGTGTAAGGGCTTGTTTTTTGCGGGACGGATAGAAGTTTTTATTGGTACTATTTTTGGGTACATGCGACTTTTTGATCATTTTTTATTCTTTATTTAGGGAGCGGTGGTGACCAAAAAAATTGCGATTCTGTCGTAGTTTTTTATTGATTTTTTTTGGGGTGTTCATCGTGCGGGAAAAATAACATTATAGTTTTATAGTTGGGTTTGTTACGAACGCGGTGATACCAAATATGTGTACTTTTTTAACGTGTTCATTTTTTTTCTATAATAAAAGTCTTATTATAGGAAAAAAAGCATTTAGTGTTAATCGAACTTCTAACTTTTATTTTTACACTTTTTTTAAAACATTTTTATTACTTTTTATTACTTTTTTAACTTGTCCCACTAGGGGACACTTAGACTTGCAGCTTTGATCGCTGCTAGAGTACATTACACTACACACGTAGTGTAATGCACCCCAACTGTCATTGTGACGTGACTGTCACACTGACAGGAAGCAGAGGAGGAACGGCCGGAGGCTGTTCCTCCGAGGCTTCCGTACATGGCAACCCGGAGGTCATTATCTGACCTCCGATTGCCGTGACAAGCATCGGTAGCCCTCACGATCACTTCGTGGGGGCTGCCGATGTGCTTCAAACCACTTAAATGCGGCGACGGCAATCCGTCGCCGCACTTAAGGGGTTAACTGCCGAAAGCAGCGGCGATGGTCCGCTGTCCGGCGAGGCTGATGTCTCAGCTGTCTAGGACAGCTGTCAGCGTGGGTCTGTCACTCTGTGTTTACACAGAGTGACAGTTTGAAATGCGGACGAAAATGAACGTCATGGTGCGGGAACTAGCAGCCGACCATGACGTTCATTTTCGTCCTTGGTCGTTAAAGGGATCCTGTCATCAACATCTTACCTGTTAAACTCGCCTGACCCCTCAATGGCCGCAGCTGTCCAGAGTTCGTTCCTGTTCTCTTCTTTCCTGAAGTCCTCCTCTGTCTGTAAATATCGTCGTTTAAACTCTTCCCGCCTTTTATGGTAATTATTTTTCCCTCTGGGATGCAGCTTCTTAACCCCGCCCACCGTTGCCACCTGTCTGGCCCTGACTGGCTAAGGAGCTGTCAATCAAAAAGAAGGAGGTGGAGTCCACTCTGAGATGCTGGAGGAATGAAAATCTGACTCTTTTCAGATGAAGATTTGACTCTTTTCTGCTCATTTGCATACGGCGTGGGACCACTGAAAAACGGAATACTAAAGCTACAGAGCTTACTTAGAACATATTTATAGCTTAGATGACAATGATTTTTCACCCACTTTCACCAGGTATTGCTGGCTTTATAGCTAAAATGCTGGTGACAGGTTCCCTTTAAGGGGTTAAAGAAGACCTACTGTGAAAACACAACTTTTAGCACTCTCACTTGATAGTCTATTAAATCCGGGACTTCTTTGATGGTTACTGCACTCACTTCCCTGTCTACTTCAGGCACCATGCACACGACTGTGAAAAAACTCTGTAATTGCGGACCGCGATATGGTCCGCAATTTTGGACCCGTCCGGTTCTATTAGCCACGGACATCTTTCTGTACCGTGCCGGGAATTATGGAGCATGTCCTACTTTTAGATTTTTACTGGCCGTGCTCCCATACTTTGTATGGGAGCACGGCACGAAAATGCGTGATTACCGGTACGGCCGTGTGCATGAGGCCTTAGACACCTTCTTGAATATATTAGATGTCATCCTACTTTCTCTTCCTCTGTGCTATGCTACCAATTACACGATACCTCAGTACAGCATTACATGAGCAGATAGCACCAGTACCATCACTGCTTGTTGGTAGGACAGTGTTTGATAATCCTTTCCTAGAATATTCTCTTAAATAAACTAATAGATTATAAGAAAAGCGTTAGGGAGGTTGAACTCCGATCTTCTCCATTATTACTGTGTGATATGAATTTGTCTAATCATTGACAGAACTTTGTGCCACCCCCCTGTGGAGAGCCTGTGTGAAACAGTCCATGTAATTACATCATACAGGAAGTTCTGGTGCCTGTATGAGTGACACAGGATTATTCCCATTGATTCAAGTAGAGAAAGTGTGTCACTGAAGCCTGATTCTGACTGTTGCTATGCAACTGCGTGAATCTAATATAATGTGATACAAATAGCAAAACAATTAGTATAGGACAGAACTGAACAGGTATGTGGGTGACATGTGGAACTCCTTAACTAAAACAGATGTTAATCTTTAGTTTTGAATGGAATTTTCCTTAAGAATTTATTAGATCGACACTTTAATCCCTGAACTGAGCTGGAAGCTTCTCTTCTTGGTTCCTATAAAGCCCTAGTGAACTCTATTTATTGATGCCCCCCCCCCCCCAGGACACACACTGACAATCCCAATGAAGACTACTCTGAAGGTTTGGCGGAGATCAGTGCTGCTCTTTAACGCAGAGGAGCGGTCCTGGTCGCCCAGGACGCCGCTCTGGTATAACCAACTTCTGCCGGAATTACGAAGACTCCCTAGTCCTGGTAAGTGGGCAGCCCTGGGTATGTTTACATTGGAGGATGTGGTAGTGGATGATAAAGGACACCAGATCCCGACCGATCTCAGGTTCCATTATTTCCAGTTTAGACATGCTCTTTGGTCGCAATTTGCAGGATGTAATGTCAGATTATGTACATCCCCGGTGGAGCATTGGGTGACACAGGAGACGTAGGCTAAACCATTGTCCATACTTTATAGACAGCTGCTAACTGTATCTTCTAATAAACTTGATAGAGGCCTGGACCAATAGTCTCACAGCAGATAGCATTTTGTTTATGATCATCTGTAGAAATGGAAGAAAGAGTCTAACAGGTCCTTATAATATCCACGAGGGATCGACTTATTCAACTCAAATTTTTCCACCAAATTTATTATACACCTTACAAATTATTTAGGATGGGACACATACCTACTCCTGTCTGCCCACGTTGCCAAGCAGCTGAGGGCTCCTTCCTACATATGTTCTGGGAGTGTCCAATTATTAATACTTTCTGGATTGAAGTACTGGAATTTCTCGAGCTTAAAGTAGGACTCCCTCGTATACTTGGACCCAGAACTTGCCTTTTATTACTGATGGAAAAACTTCTACCTACTCCTATTATTTTATGCTAAAAAAAACAACTATACTACTGCATTGGAAACACCCTAAGGTTCCTACGCTGTCGGCATGGATTACCTTAGTAAACTCTTCCCTGACACTTTTTAAACTTACTTATGAAGCACGTGGGTTCCTGATAAATTTATGAAGGTGTGGAGTTCTTGGATAGCCAACCCTCATACCAGCTCATAGGCTTGACATAGTCCAGGTTGACCGGACAAGGAGGTGCTGACATCTCTGTTTGGTCCCCCGTTCCTCCACAGAACTTCTCCAGTTTTTTGTTTATCTATTGCTGATAAGGAAAGGCTGTTTGTTAGAGCTTTGTTTTTGTATATTAACCCCTTCGTGATGAAGCCATATTTTTTATTTTTGTTTTTCACTCCCCGCATTCCAAGAGCCATAACTTTTTTATTTTCCCGTCAATAGAGCGGTATGAGGGCTTATTTTTTGCGGGAGGAGTTGTAGTTTCTTTTTGTACCATTTATAGTTCCATATAATGTACTGAGAAACTGAAAAAAAAATATTTGCGGGCTGAAGTTGGAAAAAACTGATTCCTCAATTGTTTTTTAGGTCTCGGTTTTATGGCTTTCATCGTACAGTAAAAAGTCAACTTATCGGGGGAGTGGTCTGGACGGACATGGTGGTGGCTGTGTAATCGCTCCGGAGCTTTGAAGCCTAAAGCAACCTAACTAAACCTTGGTACCTGTACTCCCAGTCGTCAGTCGGGTCCTGCCGGTCCTCTGCTGTGGAGTGAGTCCGGTGTGTGGTGCTCAGTGAGCGTAGGTGAGCTGTGTCGGGTGCAGCGCCGCTTCCCCTGCTTGTCGGGTTTCCTCTGCTGGGCTGTGTTGGCGGCCTCGTGTCCTGCAAGACGCGGGTGCTTCTGGTTCTGGGGAATCGTTGTCCTCTGGCATTGGATGACTGGGATAGCGGATATCTGATCCCCTGTAGTCCTGCTTGGTCGTGGAGGTTACATCTGTGAGGTCCGTCTCCCATGTGTAGCCGCCATTTGAAGCCCTTCTTTCTGGATGTTGGCCATCTTGGATTCATTCTCTGCGGTCCCGTTGCAGAGGGGGAGGCCTGCTATCATCCTCAGGGCTTGACCGGTCCAGCGAACAACATCTGCATCAGGTTGAGCTGACTATTTGTGCCACTGTCCAGGGGTGAGAAAGTACTTCTGCTCCATACAATTCTTCCTGTAATTTGTACATATTTCAATTGGGCCTGATTATCTGTGGAGCCGCCATTTTGCTGTATTGCCTACTAGTGCATAGATATACCTTTACAAGTGTCGCTACTTGATTGCCCTCAACATATACCAGGATTGACTTTTTACTTTATTTCTGATACGGATTGGATATGTGTTGCACCAATATTGTTATACCTGATTGGATGTCCTTGTCTTGTGCTTCCTATCTTGCTTCATACAAGTGTTGTTTTTCAGTGGATACCATGGGAGGTACATCAAAGCAGAATGCTAAGGCTAAACCGGCGAAGCTTACGGAATTCTTTACAAACTCTTCCTCTCAACGGTCTGATGTAAACAGGCGCATTTCTCTCCCTCCCTCCTCTCCTTCTCCCTCATCGAGGGCAGACTCTATGGATAACGAAATACCAGAAGACATTGACATGCAGCCGGCTTCAGAGGCTGCCCTTAAGAAACTTTGAACTCGTTTAGAGTTTCCCTGCAAGCTGACCTCAGACAGGCCTTAGGGGAGTTAAGATCTGATATTCAGGCTATTGCTACGAGAGCGGATCACATAGAGAACAAGATGGAGCAATTTACGACATCTCACAATTTACTCATAGACGCAAACTCCACTCTGGAGGAAGAAGTGATGCGTCTTTCCAACAAAGTTTTGGATTTAGGGGACTGGTCAAGACGGAATAATGTTCATATTAGAGGAGTTCCTGAATCGGTCACCCCTGACCTCCTCTCCCAATTCCTTGTGGATCTGATGTCTCTAGTACTACTTGACAAGTCCACCATGGATCTTCTGATCGACAGAATTCACCGGATTCCTAAAGCACGCCATATTGCAGCTCATCTTCCTAGGGATACGATTGCCCGTACCCACTTTTACCATGTGAAAGATGAATTTCTTAAAGCACTGAAGTCCTCTCCGGAATTGCCAGATCGATTTAAAGAGATTTCTCTATACCCTGATTTGTCTGCTGTTACTATACTGAGACGCAAGGAATACGCTCCGTTGACCAAGATTCTGAGAGACAGTAGCATTCTGTACAAGTGGGGTTTTCCGGTGAAACTCATTATTTCTATGAATGGAACTAAACACATGTATATGTCCCCAGCTGTGATAAAAGAACTTCTACACTCATGGGGACTACTCAAATCTCCTCCGCACAGTCCTTCTCGTTCTACGGTTGCTCGTCCAGAATTTCTAACGTCTTTGTGGACCGAAAACGTCGGCAGGTCTGGACGACGATGACCTACTGATTGATGGACTCATGTGATCATATACAGGTTATATTTGAAGGCTTCTTGTTTTCTAGAGGGCGGAGAGTCCTCGTTTTGTCTCACTTACCCCCTGGGGATAGGTGACCAGACAGACTTTTGCTTCCCCCTACTGTTTCCCTGAAAGAGGGAAAGTTATGTTTATATTTTCCTATTGTTTGACATGATATACTGTCAAATGGGTTATGATTTGTTTTGGTTTTATGTCACGGTGCCCATGTTACTTCCTTTTCCCCCGCGGAGTTTCGGCTCCTATGTAGACAGATTTCTTCCTGCTCTTTGCATTGTATTGCTTTCTCTAAATGGGGGTTAAAATCATCTCAATTAATGCTCACGGCTTAAATTTCCCATTTAAACAGTCCCCTCTGTGGAAGAAAGCTTTTAAGTCCCGTTGTGATGTATTATGTGTACAGGACTCTCACATTTCTTCTAAAGATTTACACTTATTTTATAATAAGAAATTTCCACATGTTTTCTTTGCTTCCACAGAGGTTAAAAACAGGGGGTCATCATAGCCATTAGGGATACGGTTTCATTTAAAACCCTTAATTCCTACTCTGATCCGAAAGGCCGATATCTAATTCTAGTTTGTGAAATCAATAATATAGCTTATACTTTGATTTCTTTATATGCTCTAAACAGAAGTCAACTTCCGTTTCTCAAAAAAAATTTGGCAAAGGCATCTGTCATTCGGAAGGGGGGTTTGAGTTTGTGTGGGGATTTTAATGTCGTATGCAACTCTGTATTGGACAGATCTGTCAGTTCCCGTAGATTCATCCAAGATTTACAGGCTTTCGTCTCTGAGGAGGATCTTCATGATGTTTGGAGGTACCAACATGCTTCTGAGAGAGATTATACATTTTATTCCTCCCCACATAAAATGTATTCCAGAATTGATTTATTCCTGGTAGATAGAACAGTTTTAGCAAATGTCCAATCAACTAATATTGGGCTTTTGACTTGGTCAGATCACGCTCCAATTGACCTCATGATTTCTGACAGGTTTAACACATCTCAGGGGTCAGCCTGGAGATTGAACTCCTTTCTTTTAAAATCCTCCTCCCTTCAGGCCTCTATAGGAAATTCCCTGAAATAATTTTTTGAGATTAATGCAAACACGGTTTCTTCCCCAGAGGTCCTTTGATGTGCTCATAAAGCTTATGTCAGAGGGTTATTTATTCAGGCGGCTTCTAGAGCCAAAAAAGAACGAAATAAGACTTTGGATTCTCTTCTGGCTAAGATCAAAATTTTAGAGGCACAACTTAAATTGACTTAATCGGAAGATGATAGACGAGAGCTTAGGGAACACCGCGATAAACTTTGAGTACATAACCTTTTTTTGTATAAAAAAACATTAAAAATTTTTTAGCAAATAGGGTTAAACACCTTATAGCAAAATCCAAAATTTCTTCCTTAAAATCTCAAGATGGGTCGAAAATTTCGAATGCTTTTGCAGAATATTACAGCTCCTTGTATGACCTTAAAGATGACTTCTCCCTTCCTGTCATTAATGAGGACACAGTTAGTGCTTTTTTGGAAAAACTGGATCTTCCTACTCTGTCTGATTTCCAACTGTCCTAGTTAAATGCACCTATTTCCCTAGATGAAATTCGCAGAACCATTCTTCAATCTAAACCTAATAAATCGCCAGGTCCAGATGGCTTGCATAATGAATATTATAAATCCTTTACTGAAAGTTTACTCCCTCATTTACAAAATACTTTTATGAGCAAAGAATCTAACTTACGGCCCCTTCCAGAGTTATTACACACCTGCTAATTTTCGCCCCATATCTCTATTGAATTGTGATATAAAGCTGTATTCTAAAATTTTAGCGATTAGACTGAAGGAGTGTCTGTCTTCTTTGATTGCATTGGATCAGGTGGGATTTGTGAAGGGTCGGCAGGCAAGTGACGGAACTAGACGAATTTTGGATCTCATACAAATAGCTAACAAATCTCTGAATCCCTCTGCATTTATTTCCCTGGATGCTGAAAAAGCATTCGATAGGGTTAATTGGAAATATTTGGAGGGTATATTGGACAAATGTGGTTTCACCTCCTTCATAAAAAATGCTGTCTTTGCTCTGTATTCCTTGCCTTCGGCTAGGGTCTTTTCCTCAGGATTTCTTTCACAACCCTTCCAGATAACAAACGGTACACGTCAGGGCTGTCCTTTATCCCCTCTCATATTTGTTTTGTGTATGGAACCCCTGGCTGAAATGATTTGGAATTCCCCGAAAGTGACAGGTATTACAGTAAGTCAATCAGAACATAAAATTGGACTGTACGCAGACGATGTTATCCTGTCCTGTACTTTGCCTGAGAAGTCATTAGCTGAGATTCTACACATAGTCCCCCATTTTTCCTCTATCTCATATTATAAGCTTAATGTCTGTAAGTCCCTGATGCTAGCACTTAATGTTGATCCACTGCTTAAATCTCGGCTATCAACTCATAACTTGGTCTAGGCTACCTCGGGTCTACCTTATTTAGGAATAAAACTATTTCCCACTCCCTCCCAGGTACTATCCGAAAACTATACGGAGCTTTTACCCTGTCTACGGTCAGAATGTGTGAGATTGGGGGGAACCATAAACGGGCAAGGGTAACGAAACACATGCTCTTTCGTAAAGTTCGAGATGGGGGTTTAGGGGTTCCAGACGTAGTGGAGTATAATATTGCGTCCATTATGGATCAACTATATCCTTTATGGTGCTCTCAGTCTACCTCTAAGTGGTCTCAATTAGAAAATGAGGTGTTATCTAATTTACGGATGAAGTCGGTTGACGGCTGTGTAAATGGGAGCTCAACTGCCAACATTGCCTTTACAATCCATGATTGACGCATTGAAGACTTGGAAACTATATGCCTGTAGATTTAATTGGATGTACATTCCCTTGGAACATATTCTTTACAGACTATCTCCCTCCTGTCCCCTCATATACCTGTAACTCCCTGGCATAGGGCAGGACTAGAGTCTTTCTCAGATTTCTATGAAGTTGGGTCTATCCGATCCTATGCAATGTTGGCCGAACGTTATGATTTATCGGGGATTCTTCATTTTCATTATTTTCAAATAAGACATTTATTACAATCCTTGTCATTCCCTCCGAAACGGGTTTATTTTTCTGCATTTTATAAAATGTTATTTCATTGGCCTGGTTTTCAGAAAGGCCTCTCCTGTATTTATGTTCTTTTGCTGTCTAAAGGATAAATCCCCTTATATGGTAAAGTGGGAAAGTGAGCTGGGGGTTTCCTTTTCTGTGGCTCAATGGGCTAAGGCGTCTAAATGGATTTTTCAACATACTGAGGCCTCATGCACACGATCGTAAAAACTCCCGTTATTTCTATTGGCCACGGGTACCTTGCCGTTTTCTTACGGGAAGGTGCCTGTGCCGTTGAAAAAGATAGAACATGTCCTATTTCAGGCCGTAATAACGGCACGGGCAGCCCATAGAAGTCTATGGAGCTCCCGTAATGACGGGTGACTACGTGTGTGCACCCGTCATTACGGCAGCGTTGCTAGACGACGTCAGTAAATAGTCACTGTCCAGGGTGCTGAAAGAGTTAACTGATCGGCAGTAACTCTTTCAGCACCCTGGACAGTGAATTCCGATCAGAATATAGAGCAACCTGTAAAAAAAAAAAAAAGACGTTCATACTTACCGAGAACTTCCTGCTTCCTCCAGTCCGGTCTCCCGGCCGTTGCCTTGGTGACGCGTCCCTCTCGACATCCGGCCCGACATCCCTGGATGACGTTTCAGCCCATGTGACCGCTGCAGCCAATCACAGGCCAATCACATGCTGCAGCGGTCACATGGACTGCCGCGTCATCGAGGGATGTCGGGCTGGATGTCAAGAGAGGGACGCGTCACCAAGGCAACGGCCGGGTAAGTATGAATTCCTTTTACTTTTACCTCGGAAAGGGCTGCCCCTTCTCTCTATCCTGCACTGATAGAGAGAAGGGGCTGACGATTAGTGCAGTGCAATTTTGCATCGAAAACGTGCCCGTAAATACGGGTGGAATACTGGTGACACCGGAACCGTATTTACGCCAGTATTTACGGGTGGGAAAAAATACGGTCGTGTGTATGAGGCCTAAGTGTATTAATCATTTAGAGCTCACTCATAAAATCCACCTCAGATGGTATTTGATTCCGGCCCGTGTATCACACCTATTTGAAGGAGCGTCTAATATTTGTTGGAGGGGTTGCGGTCATCTTGGCTCTGCTCTGCATATGTGGTGGTCCTGCCAGACCGTAGTTCCTTTGTGGATAGAAGTGTTTAATTTGATTTCTGAAATTGCTGGTATTCCAGTACCTAGTAAACCGGAAATGGGCGTTCTAGACATAGGACTAGAGAATTTCCCCTCTGCATTTAGGACGGTTGCTCATCATATTTTATTGTCAACCAGAATTTCAATTGCTAGATCTTGGAAATCTCCCAGCTCTCCACTCATTTCTGAGGTTCTGAGACGAGTTAATAGTAATTATCACCATGAAACTATGCTTATTTGGGGGGACAAATACTCGGTTGGGGGACATGAGAAAGTTGTGAACACCTGGCGGCCTTGGAGTACTTCCCAGTATCTTCTTTAAATATCTCTAAATATCTGTCCTTGTTTTTCATAGAATTGTCTACAAATTTTTTGCTGGTATTCGTGATGTTATTTGTTTTGTCTTCGATGGTCTCGTATTGTTTAGAGGTCATCGGTTTGTACCTTTTATTTGTAAAAACTGAAAATTCAATAAAAATGTATTGTTTTAAAAAAAACAAAAAAAGTCAACTTATCTTTATTCTGTGGCTCAATGCGATTACGGGGATACCAAATGTATGTAGGTTTTTTATATTTTACTACTTTTATTGATGATAAACTATTTGTTAAAAAAATACATATTTTCGTTTCGCCACATTCTGAGAGTCCTAACGTTTTTTATTTTTTCACCGATTGAGCAGTGTGAGGCCTTATTTTTTGTGGGACGAGCTGTACTTTTTATCGGTACAATTTTTTAGTATGTAGAACTTTTTGATCACTTTCTATTACAGTTTTTTTTAGAGCGAAGTTGACCAAAAAACAGCGATTTTGGTGTTTTATATTTTTTATTTTTGACGGCGTTCACCGTGCACTTTAAATAACGCTATATTGTAATTGTTTAGACTTTATGGATGCAGCGATACCAATTTTGTTCAATTTTTTTATTTTTTACATTACTTTAGGGGGAAAATGGGAAAAGGGGGGTTTTTGGAACTTTTAATATTTTTTTATTTTTGTTTTGCACTACTAACCTTTTTTCACTTTTTTTTTATTTTTTACACACTTTATTAGCGGACTTAAACCAGCGATCGTATTAGCCCTACCACAGGCAGGGCTTAACGGAGGCAGAGTGAAGGCAGTCCTGGGGGCCTTCATTAGGCCCCTGGGCTGCCATAACAACCATCGTCACCCCCCGATCTCACTGCAAGGGGGACGATGAGCTGCCGGAGGGGCCGCCCCCCTCTTTTCAATGCCTCAGATGCTGCGGTCACGATTGACTGCAGCATTTGAGGGGTTGAACAGACCAATCGCTGCTCCTGGTTGTTAATCCCGGGTGTCCGCTGTAAAATGCAGCCAACACCCGCAGCATATGGAGCGCTCTCAGCGCCTGACCACGCTCCAAACATCACCCCCGCGCCCAGACGTAATAGCACGTCTGGGTGCGCGAAGGAGTTAACTTCTGTGCATATCAATATGTGAGACATGGATCCGTGTGTTTTTCTTTTTTTTAATAACTGACCTTGTATGCTTGGTACTATTGTATTACTTGCTATCTGCAACTGTAGCGTCCATGACCGCAGACCGTCGGGTTTACTCACCCCCGGCGGCCGTAGCCATGGACTGTGAGCGCTGGCTCGCATCTCCTTCCCAGGAGACGCCAGCGCTCACTTCCGCTCCGGTCCGCTGTGTCCCATAGGGTGTGCGCGAACGCTCGTGCCCGGCCTTAAAGGGCAATCGCGCGCACATGTGGAAATCATCAGCAACATCATCTGCCCATGATTTCCTGGACTATAAGAAGGGCCCTGCCCTTCTGATCCTTGCCTGAGCGTTGTTAGTGTATCCCATGTCAATCTTGTAAATGGTCCCTTAGTGTTTTCCCGTTCCTGTTGTTACCCGTTGCCATGTTACCCGTATCCTGTATCCCATGCTGTGTTCTTGTTCCTGAACCTATTAGTGTTGAAGTCATGCCCTCTGCACCTGCTGTCGTCTGCCACGTCCAGTGTCATCTGCCACATCCAGTGTCGTCTGCCACCTCCAGTGTCGTCTGCCACATCCAGTGTCCTCTGCCACATCTAGTGTTATCCGCCACGTCTGGCTGCACCCACCTCCATCCGTGCTGAAGCTTCGGCCACTGTCTGGACTATTTCAGGTACACTTGTATTACGAACTTCTAGAGACTCTTGTATAGAATGTGACTAGGCCAGCTGCCTCTCCGCTACGGCAGAGCGGCCTAGTGGGTCCACATACCCTGTGACCGTGACAGCAACGCTCTGAATTTTACACTTCTGTATTTGTACCATTGTTTTGCTACGAAGTCTTAATAAAATTACCTTTAAAAAAAATAATAATAATTTATTAAAATAATAATATTATAATTCATAAATTGAAAAACTGATATAAAGCTGTCAAATATTTAGTGATTTCAACCTGCTGAAAATATGAGCAATTTTTTCTTTATTTTTGGGTGTCATGTGGCCTGATTGCACCTTAGCCTTGGATTCGAAAATGCAATTTACTTGTAATTTAAATACAAATGTCAAAAGAAATCAAGTAAGTGGGTGTATTATTCCTGATTACGTCTATGAAAATATCATCTGCAGCCCCTGAATTTTTACATCTATTTTAGCACTGATATTACTCCCCGCTATGTCCACATTTTCTCTTATTATCCAGCACAAGACTTCAGATGAGGAGATATATTTATTCTCCTTGCCCTTTTATCAGAAACACTCAAAGAGCATTTCCATCCGAACCCTGATATTTAATGAGTTCCCATTCTGCGGCACATGAATGTGACACACTCTGATTAAAGAAAGGTTCCCGGGAACTGAGAATAAATCCATCAATTCCATGATAGAATGTCAATATGTATATGCACAGCCATATCTGCTTTATTTTTTTTTTTAAACCGCAGTACAACAGCAAAGCCATTTACCCGAGAGAATCTGTGACATTTCCCAGTGACATAAAATGGCTTTTTTAGTTTTGCAATTACAAATATGAAAAGTTAGATGACCATATTTTAGAGGTTTAGTGCTATTAAAAGTATAAAGGAGTTTATAGTGCGTAATATAGATAAAATATATATGCAAAAATGTCAAATCAATTTAAAGGACGTCAACAATATTTCTTATTTGGAAAGTATTTCTCTCTTTTTTTCTTTATATTATCCTGTTAAATAAAATAAAAATTGGACATTTTTTTTTTTTAGACTGGGTCCCTCGAAAAAAATCTGATCAAAGGGTGCCTAGGTTGTTGAGATGAGACAGCCCCTTTACTTCCTAGCTGGGTGATCACTATTTCAGTACATACTGTATAGCTTCATGTACTATACAGTATCAGTTGCACTGCTGGGGCCCTGGTGACTAAGGGGACCCAAAGGCCTTTCTGGCTCATAAGACATCAGTATTATAAATGGCACATGGTGGGTGGGAGCCTCTATTACAGATGTTGCATTGGTGCCTAAGAACTTCAAGTTACACCCATGACACATACTAGCGGCTATACAACAGACTCTCTCCATACTACACCGGAAGCATTAACCCCTTCCAATAAATAGCCATACCATTACATCCTTCTAGCTGTAATAGTGCATAATGGTACAGTACTTTCTGATGATCGGGCGAAATCCCGCTGTAATGGCAGGGATCAAAGAAACCTGGCTGTCGGAATGCATTAGTGACTGTGAAAGTGATTAAAATAATGTTTAAATTAATCCATTTTGTGCAGTGGCCATCTTGTCTGGAGTTTCCATCTTGGTTCTTTTGTAGTCAATAAAAGTCACACAAGTTTGTATGTTTCTAAGTTAAGTTATCTTTGACTTTGGTTTCTATGCAAGACTTGGACAGAAGGAAAGGGGAGGGAGCGAGATGGGAGAGGGAGACATGCTCACATATGCATGTGAGTATGTCTCCCCCATCTTAAAAGAACGATTTATTATATTCTTGCCAAGAGAGATAAGGCCACCTGCAAACCCTGATGTGTGAAGAATTATAATAATGCATTTGGAATGTATCGTATGTCTGTAATTGGCTGAATTTGAAATATTGTCACATTGCCTCTGATTGGTTAACCTCAAGCCTACTCCCCTTCTGAATGATATTATTGTAGTTGAGTTTGGCAATAAACCTCAGAGGAGTATTGAGCATACTAGCAGCGTCTATGTGTTATTCCTCCCTTGATATATCGATAAAACTTTGATTTGAAACTGGATAAATCACTGGAGGGCGGGTATCGGTTGACATACCCATTACAAATTTAAGTCTAATATATTTTGGCCCATTATTGCGTCAACAGTGACATACTGCATATAGAAATTCACAAACTAAGTGAGGTTACAAACAGTAGAAAAACAAAACTGACATTTTTATTCGAATATGGGAAATGTATTCTCTACGGTAGATAGTAAAATGCAGAATAAAAGAACCAACAAGCCGCCTATTCACCATACACAAAGCTTATTACACTACATCTACACAATAGGACAATAGACCTAAAACTCCTTGGAAGTCTTCACATGTACTAAAATATCTGCCCTGTGTGAACATACCCTAAGACGGAGTTCCCACGGGTCAGATACGCTGCATAAAAACTGTGCAGCGTATCCAACCTGGAACCCACAGCACCTTCTGTCCGAAAAATAGCACCACTTGTGGTGCGGTTTTTCAGACAGAATTTCCCCTGTGCAAAGCAGCGCTTGAAAAGAAAAAAACGTAGATACTTACCCCTCCCTCTACTCTGCGTGTAGTCTGGCCTCCTATGATGACGTTGCGGGCTATGTGATGCTGGAGCATGTGACTGGCTGCAGCAGTCACATGAGATGAAACGTCATCCCAGGAGGCCAGTCTCAACACTGGGCTTTCTGTCGTGGGTTTTGCATCCCCATTGAATTCAATTGCGGAAAACAAGCAACAGAAAATCAGCAAAAGTGCAGCATACCGTATTTTTCGGACTATAAGACCTTAGCTTTAAAAGCCGCAAGAACTGAGGTAAACCAATAGATGGTAAGTATCACCTATAGGTAATAATTTACATATCTTTTTCAAGCTCATGACTGGACTTTCTGGACCAGAACTAGATGTGCACTGAGGCCCATGAGACGTCATTGTACATGGTTAAAATCACACTTTGAATGCCCTCTAGACCCTTGGCATGAGCCAGGGTTGCCATGTTGGTTATTTGGCCATTTTCCTGTGAGCAAGTAGAATTTTTTTATTTTATTTTTTAACCACAATTAAATATTTCCTTTTTGTTTTATCATTTTCGTCCACCATAACATTATGTCTATTAGTAAAGGCTGAAACGCTTATTTGAGCAGGAGACTAATTATTATACCATCTCCTGATATATAATAAATGGTAGATTTTAATAGAGTTTCTGCATGTCACAATTAAAGGAAAATCTATTTCAAGGTTAATTGATAATACATTTTAATTTTCCAGAGAATGAGCAATACACTTGATTAATGACTTCAGTAGTAAATTAATATCTGTATTTTATTTTGTGCTATGATTTGGCTTAGCTTCTCCTCTCAGGCTCCTACATCAGGCCCTGGTAAAGGTTTGCGGGGCATACAAGGTCCAGACGCAGAGCTGCGCCTGGGCCTTATATGTGACACAGCCCTCAATGTCAAGGGGCAAGGTACAGGCTCCTTTACTCTGTTCTTGGGGTCCTCTGCTGTTTGTGCCCGCCACTGAACAACATCATGTGATCTATGATGCTGCTAATTCATGTCGATAGACTACGTCATGCGTCACACATTTGCTGCGGATGGAAAATCCACAGCGGAATACAGTGGTAGAAAAGTCTATTAGGGTATGTTCACACGATGAGAGGCATTTACGTGTGAAAAGACAGACTGTTAACAGCTGCCTCGTTTCACACGTAAATGCTCCTCCTCACATTTTGCGAGCCGTCTGAGACGCTCGTAAATCTTGAGCTGTGCTTCATTGAGTTCAATGAAGAACGGCTCAAATTACGTGGCAAAGAAGTGCCCTGCACTTCTTTGCCGAGGCAGTCCATTTACGCGTCGTCGTTTGACAGCTGTCAAACAATGACGCGTAAATTACAGGTCGTCTGCACAATACGTCGGCAAACCCATTCAAATGAATGGGCAGATGTTTGCCGACGTATTGTAGCCCTATTTTCAGGCGTAAAACGAGGCATAATACGCCTCGTTTACGCCTGAAAATAGGTCGTGTGAACCCAGCCTCAGACTTCAACAAGTCTTATTCACATGCTGCAAAAATTTTCAGCACAGAAATTGACCTGTGGTGCAAATGTTCAAATCCGCAAAAAGTGCATGTATTTGTTGAAGATTTTCCCCATTGAATTCAATGGGGTAAAAGAAATCCGCAAGCATATCCTATTGTTGCAAATTTTGCTACAGACTGTCTGAAGATCCGCACCGATAACCAAGTGCGGCTAAGTTAATATTAATAAAAAATACATTTACAGGCTGCCGCGGTAACATGTGACGACATGTCATCGCTGGAGGCCGGTTTTATACACCGTGTTCCAAATTATTATGCACATTGGATTTAAGTGTCATAAACATTTAATTATTCGTTTTTCAATGAAACTCATGGCTGGTATTGTGTCTTAGGGCTCTTTGGATCATTGTAATCAATCTCAGACACCTGTGATAATTAGTTTGCCAGGTGTGCCCAATCAAAGGAAAACTACTTAAGAAGGACGTTCCACATTATTAAGCAGGCCACAGGTTTCAAGCAATATGGGAAAGAAAAAGGATTTCTCTGCTGCTAAAAAGCGTGAAATAGTGCAATACCTTGGACAAGGTATGAAAACATTGGATATTTCAAGAAAACTTAAGCGTGATCATCGTACTGTGAAAAGATTTGTGGCTGATTCAGAGCACAGACGGGTTCGTTCAGATAAAGGCATAATGAGGAAGGTTTCTGCCAGACAAATTAATAGGATTAGGAGAGCAGCTGCTAAAATGCCATTGCAAAGCAGCAAACAGGTATTTGAAGCCGCTGGTGCCTCTGGAGTCCCGCGAACCTCAAGGTGTAGGATCCTCCAGAGGTTTGCAAGTGTGCATAAAGCTATTATTCGGCAACCCCTAAACAATGCTCACAAGCAGAAACAGTTGCAGTGGGCTCAGAAATACATGAAGACTAATTCTCAAACCGTGTTGTTTACTGATGAGTGCCATGCAACCCTGGATGGTCCAGATGGATGGAGTAGTGGATGGTTGGTGAATGGCCACCATGTCCCAACAAGGCTGCAACCTCAGCAAGGAGGTGGCGGAGTCATGTTTTGGGCTGGAATCATGGGGAGAGAGCTGGTAGGCCCCTTTAGGGTCCCTGACGGTGTGAAAATGACCTCTGCAAAGTACGTAGAGTTTATGACAGACCACTTTCTTCCGTGGTACAAAAAGAAGAACTGTGCCTTTCGTAGCAATATTATCTTCATGCATGACAATGCACCATCTCATGCTGCCAAGAATACCTCGGTGTCATTGTCTGCTATGGGCATAAAAGGAGAGAAACTCATGGTGTAGTCCCCATGTTCTCCTGACCTCAACCCTATTGAGAACCTTTGGAGCATCCTCAAGCAAAATATCTATGAGGGTGGGAGGCAGTTCACATCAAAACAGAATCTTTGGGAGGCTATTCTGACATCCTGCAAAGATATTCAAGCAGAAACTGTCCAAATACTCACAAATTCAATGGATGCAAGAATGGTGAAGGTGATATCAAAGAAGGGGTCCTATGTTAACATGTAACTTGGCCTGTTAAGTTTTTTTTGATTGAAAAAGCTTTTGATTTCTGTAAATATGACCTCCTGATGCTGCAAATTCAACAAATGACCATTTTAATTCTCTTTACAACCTTTAAAATGTTTTGATCTCTGTTGTGCATAATAATTTGAAACAGTGCATTTCGAGTTTTTTAATTCTAAAAAAAAAATTTGATTTGTTCAGTAAAATTCACATTATACTCCAACGGTTGATGGTTTAAAGATTATACTGACTGTCATTTGCATCGACTATTTAGGAAAATCAGCGAAAAATAACATTTGCATAATAATTTTCGAACGCAGTGTAGAAACTATTGGGGAACCAGGAAAGCATTGCCACAGGAGTGTCGGGGTAGGGGAATATTTTCCGCATCAAATTACGCAACGTGTGCATTCACCTTATGCTTGTGTGAAAACTGATTAAGGCCTTATTCACACGACATTGAAAGACGGCCGTGCGACGGCCGTTCTTTGAACGGCCGTCACACGGCCGTTTTCAGAGCAATGATGTTCTATGGGTGTATTCACACGGCCGTTTTTTTAACGGCCCGTTAATAATGGGCGTCAAAAAATAGGACATGTCCTATTTTTGGCTGTTTTCACGGCCAGACGGTCCTCATAGAAGTCAATAAATCTATTTTTAATGGCTGTCAATACATGTAACAACCGTTTAAAATGGACCAGTGACATGGGGATTGGCAAGGGAACTACTAGTTGCCTTGCTCGCTATCGGTGGCATACTCACCGATGCAACACTGTCCTCTTCCGTTGTTATCTCTCGTCTTCACGGGTTCTGCAAAGTCGACGCGATGACGTCATCGCGCTGCCTCGGCAGATCCTGTGCAGACGAGTGCCACGAAATAGGTTGGGATACTAAGGCAACCTACTAATAACTGCAACTCATGTCACAACGGCCCTTTCAGTCTGCCGCCCCCACCTGCGGCCTTTACCGGTTCCTCTCTCGGGGTTGGGGTCCCTACACTGTGCCGGTCCGGATAATGCTGGCACTTCAACGTAGCGCATTGTAAATTCTACGGCTCCTGTAAATTCAAACATGAATGCTCTAACTGTGGGTGTGGACATTCCTCAGTGCGGAGCTCGACTCACGCTCCCCCGCCCACTCTGCCATCGCACACTAGCAGGGTCGAGGACCCCGGTTTGCGTCAGCGTGATGTGGCAGTGGCTAGAGCGGTACCCCAAGATGGGGGAAGTTGCCCTACGGAGGACTAGTTTTATGTTCGGTTTTTTCATACCCTTAGATTATGGCCCTACGCATTCTTTTCACAAAACTTAGTCAGCCAGGAAATTCCCGTTGATCGTAAAACAAAAAGTTATGAAGGAAGTCGATATGGGTCCCAAGGCAGGCCCCTTTTCATTTTTTTCCTTTCCCTAACCTTCATTGTAATGATAGGGGTAGGGAGACGGACAAGTGAGCCCTAATCTACCCGCCACTCTGTCCCTGCCTACTTGCAACGACCCGCCCTAGGCGACGGGGTACAACTGGGCGGCGGTCCCTACGCTCAGTAAGTGCACGAGACAAACATACAAGGGAATATAAAGCAAAGGGAAAGGGGCAGTTGCCCACGGCAACACCGTGAGCAACAGAGTGGTGAACTAGCCAAGTCAAACCAGGAGAGCATGAGGTACCAAACGCAGAGCAGAAGAGTAGTCAGAAAGCCAGGGTCAAAATGGAGCAGGATCAAATTGTTAGGAGCTGTAGCTGGGCCAGGAAACCACACGGAAAGAATCACAAGCAAGGAGGAACAGGAAAGGCAGGTATAAATAGACAGAGGGCGGGAGCTAGCTGAGTCTGGCCAGGCTGCGATAGGCTCTCGCACTCCTAAGCCTGCCAGCCTGAGTGGTGGAAGCTGGAGTCAGTCTCAGAGAGATAGACTCAGGTGAAGACTGATTACCTATGGAAGTTAACCCCGAAGCTGTGCCTGGCAGATCCTTTACAGTACCCCCCCTTTTATGAGGGGCCACCGGACCCTTTCTAAGTGGACCTGGTTTACTGGGGAAACGAAGGTGGAACTTCCTGACCAATACCCCAGCGTGAACATCCCGGGCGGGTACCCAAGTCCTCTCCTCAGGCCCGTATCCTCTCCAATGCACCAGGTACTGGAGGGAGCCTTGGACCATCTTGCTGTCCACAATCTTGGCCACCTCGAATTCCACCCCCTCAGGGGTGAGAACGGGAACAGGAGGTTTCCTCGAGGGAGCCAAGGACGGGGAGCAGCGTTTAAGGAGGGAGGCATGAAACACGTCGTGTATACGAAAAGATGGGGGTAACTCCAGCCGGAAGGAGACAGGATTGAGGACTTCAATGACCTTATACGGCCCAATAAACCGGGGAGCAAAATTCTTGGACGGGACCTTAAGACGCAAGTTCCTAGATGATAACCACACCAGGTCCCCGACCATAAACAAGGGGTTAGCAGAACGTTTTCTATCAGCCTGAGTTTTTTGTACGCTCTGGGACGCCTCTAGGTTCTTCTGAACCTGGGCCCAGACTGTGCACAGTTCCCGATGAACGACCTCTACCTCGGGATTGTTGGAACTACCAGGTGAAACGGAGGAGAACCGTGGATTAAACCCAAAATTACAGAAAAAGGGGGAGACCCCTGACGAGTTACTGACCCGGTTATTAAGGGAAAATTCAGCGAGGGGAATGAATGAGACCCAATCATATTGACAGTCAGAGATAAAACACCTTAAATATTGTTCTAAAGATTGATTAGTCCTCTCATTTTGGCCATTGGTTTCAGGATGGAAAGCAGAGGAGAAGGACAGATCAATCTCCAACTTCTTACAGAAGGCTCTCCAAAACAAAGAAACAAATTGTACCCCTCTGTCCGAAACAATATTGACAGGGACCCCATGGAGACGCAGGATGTGTTTGACAAACAAGGTAGCTAACGTCTTGGCGTTGGGTAGTTTCTTGAGGGGCACAAAGTGGCACATCTTACTGAAGCTGTCTACTACCACCCGCACCACCGACTTGCCTTGGGATGGAGGCAAATCGGTGATAAAATCCATGGAGATATGTGTCCAAGGTCTCTGGGGAATGGGCAACGAACGTAGTAAGCCCGCTGGTCGGGACCTGGGAGTCTTGGACCTAGCACAAACCTCACAAGCGGCGACTTAGGCCTTAACGTCTTTAGGCAAGCCAGGCCACCAATAGTTTCTGGCAATGAGGTGTTTGGTACACAGGATGCCTGGATGACCAGATAGTGCGGAGTCATGATTTTCCCTAAGTACCCTAAGCCGGTATTGCAGGGGAACAAACAGCTTGTCCTCAGGAAGGTTCCCTTGAGCTGAACCTTGATCAGCTGCAATTTCAGAGACTAAATCAGAATCAATAGAAGAAATGATTACACCGGGAGGCAAAATACAAGCAGGATCTTCCTCCGAAGGTGGGCTGGCCATGAAGCTACGCGACAGTGCATCGGCCTTAATATTTTTAGACCCAGCCCTATAGGTAACCAAAAAGTTGAATCTGGTAAAAAATAACGCCCATCGAGCTTGTCTCGGGTTTAGCCTCCGGGCAGATTCTAGGAAAACCAGATTCTTGTGGTCGGTAAGGACCGTTACCTGGTGCCTAGCCCCCTCCAGGAAGTGGCGCCACTCTTCAAATGCCCATTTAATGGCTAAGAGCTCGCGGTTGCCAATATCATAGTTACTCTCAGTGGGCGAAAACTTCCTGGAGAAGTAGGCGCAGGGGCGGAGATGGGTGAGGGACCTGGTACCCTGGGACAAGACAGCCCCCACTCCCACCTCGGATGGGTCAACTTCCACGATAAATGGCTCCATTTGGTTGGGCTGAACCAGCACCGGGGCCGAGATAAAGCACTTCTTAAGGACCTCAAAAGCCTGGACAGCCTCTGGAGACCAGTGGAGGAGATCGGCACCTTTGCGAGTGAGGTCTGTAAGAGGCTTAGCGATGACCGAGAAGTTAACAATGAATCTCCTGTAATAATTAGCGAACCCCAAAAAACACTGTAACGCCTTCAGGGAAGCAGGTTGGACCCATTCCGCCACAGCCTGAACCTTGGCGGGGTCCATGCGGAATTCATGAGGAGTGAGGATCTGAGCCAAAAATGGTATCTCCTGTACCCCAAACACACATTTTTCGGTTTTTGCAATCAGTTTGTTTTCCCGCAGGACCTGGAGCACCTTCCTGACATGCTCAATTTGGGAGGGCCAGTCCTTGGAAAACACCAGTATGTCATCAAGGTACACTACAAGAAATATCCCCAGGTAATCTCTCAAAATCTCATTTATGAAATTCTGGAAGACCGCCAGCGCATTACACAACCCAAAGGGCATGACGAGGTATTCGAAATGACCTTCGGGCGTTGTTAAACGCAGTCTTCCACTCATCCCCCTCTTTGATGCGGATAAGGTTATACGCCCCCCGTAGATCAAACTTAGAGAACCATTGGGCCCCCTCAACCTGATTAAAGCGATCAGGAATCAAAGGAAGGGGATACTGGTTCCTTACAGTGACCTTATTCAGGTTACGGTAGTCAATACATGGCCTAAGACCACCATCCTTCTTCCCTACGAAGAAGAAGCCAGCACCTACCGGAGAAGTAGAGGGGCAAATGTAACCCTTGGCCAGGCATTCCTGGATATACTCTCTCATGGCTTCACGTTCGGGACAAGAAAGATTAAATATCCTACCCTTAGGAAGCTTAGCTCCTGGTACCAATTCGATAGCGCAATCGTGTTCTCTATGAGGAGGTAACACTTCGGAGGCCTCCTTAGAGAAAACATCAGCGAAGTCCCGAACAAACTCAGGTAGCGTGTTCACCTCCTCAGGGGGAGAAATAGAATTAACAGAAAAACATGACGTCAAACATTCATTACCCCATTTGGTAAGCTCCCCAGTATTCCAGTCAAACGTGGGATTATGCAACTGCAACCAGGGAAGGCCTAAAACCAAATCGGACGATAATTCCTGCATCAACAGTACAGAGCACTGCTCCAAATGCATGGAGCCAACAAGGAGTTCAAAAACAGGAGTATGCTGTGTAATATAACCATTAGCAAGAGGAGTGGAGTCGATACCCACTACCGGGACAGGTTTAGGCAAATCAATCAAAGGCATGGCAAGAGACATAGCAAATTCCACAGACATGATATTAGCAGAGGACCCTGAATCCACGAAGGTGCTGCCGGTAGCAGACCTACCACCAAAAGAGACCTGAAAGGGAAGCAAGATCTTATTACGTTTCATATTTACGGGAAATACCTGTGCGCCCAAGTGACCTCCCCGATGATCACTTAGTAGCGGAAGTTCTCCGGCTGCATTCTTACGCTTAGGACAGTTGTTCACTTGATGCTTGTCATCCCCACAGTAGAAGCAGAGACCATTCTTCCTGCGGAAATCTCTACGTTGTTGGGGGGACACGAAGGCCCCGTTGCCTAGGTACCTCTGAGTTTTCCGGGGAAGAACGAAGCAACGGAACCTCGGGAGGCATCATGGGGGAGTCGGAGGAGAAAACACATAAACGTTCGCGTTGTCGTTCCCTGAGACGTCGGTCAAGTCGTACCGCTAAAGCCATAACCTGGTCTAGGGAGTCAGAAGAGGGATAGCTAACTAGCAGGTCTTTCAGGGCATTCGACAGACCCAACCTAAACTGGCACCTTAAGGCAGGGTCATTGCACCGAGAAGCTACGCACCACTTCCTAAAGTCAGAACAATACTCCTCAACAGGTCTCTTACCCTGACGTAAGGTCACCAGCTGACTCTCGGCAAAGGCAGTCTTGTCAGTCTCGTCATAAATGAGTCCGAGAGCAGAAAAGAAAAGATCAACGGAGGAAAGTTCAGGGGCGTCAGGAGCCAAGGAGAAGGCCCATTCTTGGGGCCCGTCCTGGAGCCGGGACATAATTATACCCACTCGCTGGCTCTCAGAACCTGAGGAGTGGGGCTTTAAGCGAAAGTAAAGCCTGAAACTCTCCCGAAAGGAGAGAAAAGCCCTCCGGTCCCCTGAGAACCGGTCGGGCGACTTGAGGTGGGGTTCAGGAGTTGTGGTGAGGGGAACTACCAAGGTAGCATCAGGCTGGTTGACCTTCTGAGCCAGGGCCTGGACCTGTAGGGAGAGACCCTGCATTTGCTGAGCCAGGGTCTCAAGGGGGTCCATGGTAGTGTCAGGGACCAGGGTAGACTAGGTATATGGGCTTGTGATTATGTAATGATAGGGGTAGGGAAACGGACAAGTGAGCCCTAATCTACCCGCTACTCTGTCCCTGCCTACTTGCAACGACCTGCCCTAGGCGACGGGGTACAACTGGGCGGCGGTCCCTACGCTCAGTAAGTGCACGAGACAAACATACAAGGGAATATAAAGCAAAGGGAGAGGGGCAGTTGCCACGGCAACACCGTGAGCAACAGAGTGGTGAACGAGCCAAGTCAAACCAGGAGAGCACGGGGTACCAAACGCAGAGCAGAAGAGTAGTCAGAAAGCCAGGGTCAAAATGGAGCAGGTTCAAATTGTTAGGAGCTGTTGCTGGGCCAGGAAACCACACGGAAAGAATCACAAGCAAGGAGGAACAGGAAAGGCAGGTATAAATAGACAGAGGGCGGGAGCTAGCTGAGTCTGGCCAGGCTGCGATAGGCTCTCCCACTCCTAAGCCTGCCAGCCTGAGTGGTGGAAGCTGGAGTCAGTCTCAGAGAGATAGACTCAGGTGAAGACTGATTACCTATGGAAGTTAACCCCGAAGCTGTGCCTGGCAGATCCTTTACATTCATATTTCTCCCCTCGGCATGGTACCCAATAAAGAGACCAGTAAATTTTGCTTAATACATCATCTTTCCTACCCAAAAGGGCGCTCGGTTAACGACGGCATTAGCAAAGACTTAGCTGCAGTTTTATTATGTTTAGTTTGATCGGGCCGTCTAATTCGTTTGTCGCTCTGGGCGGGGGGCCCTCATGGCAAAATCTGACATCGAGTCAGCTTTCCCGCTTCTGCCGGCTCATGAGGATTGTGCCCACTTATTGGGTTGCCAGCTGTATGGTCAATTTTACTATAACATGTGCCTGCCCATGGGCTGTTCCGTTTCGTGTTTTTACTTTGAGGTTTTTAGTTCTATTCTTGAATTAGTTTTGCAGGAAGAAACTTGTGCTTCAACTATAACACACTATTTAGCCTATTTTTTATTTGTCGGTCCGCCAGCGTCGGCTCATTGCCAGTTTCTACTAGACTTTGTTTATTTTTGTCCCGCCGTTTCAGGGTTCCCCTATCTGTGGAAAAAAAAAAAACATTTTTAAATATAGAAATTGATTAGTCAGACATGGTTTTTCATTTGCCTGCGGATAAATTGAGAAATTGCGATCCCTTCTAGTTTCAGCCTCATCTGTAAAGAAAATGCAATTGAGGCAGATCCAGTCACTGTTGAGTTTATTAGTTATTGCTAGCAGGGTGATGCCCATGGGACGAATTTTTTCTCGCCGGTTGTCAATGACTATGGTCGGAATCTTATCACCTCCTCATTTAGTTTGAATATCTGCTAATTTGGCATACCTTTTTGCAGGATTACAATGCGCGTACATGTTGGAGGTCATCTACAGTTTCCAGCCCAGATTTTGAACTGTTCACTGATGCATCTGGTAGCCTGTGTTTCGGGGTCCCGATTCGGGACGGCGTGGTGTGCGGTCCCCTTGCCCAATGCCTGGCGTATCAGAAGATGAGTGTGGAAATCAAACTCTTCTTGAAATGTTTCCTATTATTGTGTCTGTGGAATTGTGGGGTGAAGCGATGTCGAACTCTTCTGTACTGTTCTGGTCTGATAATGCTAGTGTTGTACATGCGGTTAACCATCTAACTTCTTCGTCATTACCGGCGGTGGTCCTGCTGCGCCGACTGGTGCTGCGATGTCTACAACATATCATACAGTTCAGGGCCCGACATGTTCCAGGTGTAGATAATAAGGTGGCTGATTCTCTTTCCCGCATTCGTTTGGAGGCTGTTGGATCACAATTAGTGCCGATTGTTAGGTCTTCTCATGCACAGTCGACATGGACTGCGTATGGTAATGCTTAGAATGAATGGCTGAATGTGGTGGGCGAACGGGTTATCGGTCCACCTGAACATTGGTGGCGCAACGGCGTCTGGCAGGTTTGCCCTCTTTCTTTAAATTGCATGTATGTACATGACAAAATCCTTTTTTTTTATTTTTCAGGTGCTCAAGTGGTGGAAAGTCCGTGGTCCGCTCTGAATCTGGGCATCCGATTTCCTTTCCCATCCTTTTAAAACTAGTATGTGGTTTGTCATCAGTATGCTCATCCCCCTTTGAGGTCTCCCTTTTAACGTCGGCTTTTTTGCTTTCTTTTTTCGGCGCCTTGCATATCTCGGAATTAGTAGCCCTTAGTGCATCTCGCCGGGCGGCATATTATTTTGAAGATGGTAGCCTGTCTTCTGCGGGCCTCTGGTTTCACATTCATCAGTCTAAAATGGATGTTTTGAGTAGGGGTTGCTGGGTTTCTTTGCGCTCGGTCGGCGGTTCTGGTTACCCTGTTGCCGCAGTCACTTCTTACCTGAGGGTTCGTAAATTCGGTCTTCAGTTTTTGACGGCACCCCCTTACTAGATTTCAGTTTTCCAAGGTTCTTAAGGCCTTAGTATTCTCTGGCCTTTGCCCTGGCGAGTTCGGCACGCACTCTTTTCGTCTAGGCGCGGCTACCCCTGCCAGCGAATTGGGTCTAAGGGATACCGAGGTGCGTAGCATAGGGCGCTGGTGTTCTGAATTGTTTTGCAGGTTATGTTCGTCCTGATTTGGTCCTGCGTTAATTTTCGTTTGTATTTCAGGTTACAGGCCTTCGGTTTGGATATTAGGCCATTCCTATGTTTTCTGGGCCGAACAGAGCGGCTATAAGGCCTGGGGACCTATCGCTGGGTTTCCAAGAAGCAGAGGTCTACTGGAGAGTTCTGAGGGGCCTGTGGTGGCTTTAGGCGCTGTCGGAGGTGGTGGACATTAGATTACACCGGATGGTGCCGACAGTGTTGGTTTTACACATCGGGGGAAACTACCTCTGCTCGGTCTGCCTCGGTAAATTGATGACACTCATACAATCGGACCTAGAGCGATTTGCATAGTTCTTCCCCAAGCTCGTGCTTTTATGGTCAGAGATAGTTCCCAGGGTAGTTTGGCACGGTGCTCGAGATGGTAATGCTATTGAGCGGGGCAGGAGACATTTCAATAGGCAGGTATCTCGCTTTCTGAGAGAAAGAGGCAAGATGGTGATCAAACACAAGCAACTTGAAGGGGATAATAGATGCCTTTTGCTCCTAGATGGTGTTCACTTAATGGACATCGGTCTAGAAATATTCCTTTCTGGTCTTCAAGACGGGATTGAGCAGGCCCTAAATCTAGGGACCCGTAATATATATTTGGACACTGTATGATAATATCTGAACAAGGTATGTACTACATATCTGGACATTGCATGACACTATTTATCTGGGCATTGTGTGGCATGAGAATACATGAGAAAAAAGTGTGGCACATTCCATGGCAAATGAGAAAATGCTTTATTTGCCCTTTAACAACATATCTATGAATTAAAAACTCCAAGTAAACTTGCCGAGTCTTATATAATCTCTGGAAAAGACACAGATGAATATTTTTAGATACAGTAACTTGGATCTTTCCTTTTAGTAAAAGTGAGACAATCCAACCCTGTGACCCGAGGAGACATCGAGCGCACAGACAAGTGCTTGAAAAACCTCCACTACTAAGAAAATAGCCATTGACTGCTCTGACCTGCAGCATTATTATATGAACAGCCATATGATTTATGTGCAGATCTAATAATACTTTACAACTTGCTTATCTTCCTATGAGTTAAGGTTACCATTTTAATTGAGGTCATTTTTAAGCATCAATCCAAAAATCTTTCAGCAGATCTGTTAAGGTGCCTGGAGGCCTTATCTTAGTGTTTAATGAACGTATTTGCAAAGGACGGTTAATAAAGTAAATTGCAATTTGTGGTTATATCTGTTCCTTTTGTGCAGTTGTCATAGTGACGTGAAATTCCTTGGCCAATCAGGGGGACCAGACCTTCCTTGCAATTTGTTATACATTTTTCTGCTCATTAAATCAACTTTATCCTTCCGATGACCAATGATCACTGCCCTTTCTGCTCTATATTGAAGTTAAAATTAAAAAAAACTATTTTGTTGCAGTGTAACGGGGCACATTCTCCTGCTAAAAGAGGCCACTGCCCTTAGGGAATACCGCTGCAATGAAGGGATGTACTTGGTAGGCAATAATATTTATGTAGGTTTTACGTGTCAAAGTAACATACATATGAGTACCAGGAGCCAAGATTTCCCAGCAGAACATTGCCCAGAACATCACACTGCCTCCGCAGGCTTGTCTTCTTCCCATAGTGCATCCTGGTGCCATCTCTTTCCCAGGTAAGCGACGCACACGTACCCAGACGTTCACATAATGTAAAATAAAATGTGATTCATCAGACCAGCCACCTTCTTCCATTGCTCCATGGTCCAATTCTGATGTTCACGTGCCCATTTGGTGTAGGCACAATTGGTGGAAAACAGGGGTCAGCATAGGCACTCTGACAGGTCTGTGGCTACATAACCCCAAACGTCAGGGCTGATTCTAGCTTTTCTGCTGCCTGAGGCGAAAATTGAAATGGCGCCACCCAGATCTTGATTGATATCCCCCTGGCTGTTCTACATCACTAGCAGCCTCACAAAATAAAATCATACCGCCCATTATCTCGCTGCAGATCATACATTGACTACAGTACTGATTAGAAGCAGAATAAACATTTACATTAAGTGACTCACAGGTGACGTCTCCATCCAGTCCAGACCTCTATGATGACTTCTCCTGGCCCTGGCCCATTTCTGCAGTTTTCCACTCAGATGTATTCAGCATCTCACTTTTCAAACATTTCTGCACCTATAAACGAAGATAAAATTCTCATGGTGCCACACACAACGCCCCTAAATATAATAGCGCCATACACTGCACCTCTAATTCTGATTCTCATACGCTGTGTCCTTGAAAATAATAGCACCATACACTTTGTCCCACACACATACGGTGCTCCCTGTAGATAGTGCCCCCTATAAAGCCTCCTGTAGATACTGCCTCCATAGAGCCCCTGTGGATACTGTCCCCCGTGGATAGTGCCCTACATAGATCCCCCTGTAGCTAGTGCCCCACCACCTGTAGAAAGTGAACCACATATAGCCCCCACATACAGCCCCCCTGTAGATAATGCTCCACATATAGCAACTGCATACAGCCCCCCCTGTAGGCAGTGCTCCACATATAGCCACTCACACTTTTAACAGAAAAGAAACAACTTTACATACGCATCTAAACCCATTCTGTCCTCTTGTAATGAAGGCCTGCTCTCTTCTGAGCAGGTCTGCTGGGACTGAACGACGGAAGCAGCGCGATGATGTCATCATACTGATAGCGTAGTTACAGGGTGCTGAGTGGCAGTGCAAGTCATTCTGCCTGGTCAATCAGCGCCTTTCAATGTTGCATCATTGAAAGACGCTTATTGGCAGGCTGCCTTGCCCTGCCAATCAACGACGCATGTGGTGCAATGACGACATCGCGCCGTTTACGTAGTTGAAAAGCGCTCAGCGCTTATGCATGTAATTGTATCTGCGTCCTATTGCGCGGTGCCACCGCACCCTCAGAGAGGCAGCAGGCCGCCGACTGAGGCGAGATGCTCATCTCGCCTCATGGATGGTGCGCCCTGCCAAATGTTGCACTGTGTGTTCTGACATATTTCTATTATAACTAGGAGTAACTTTTTCAATAATTTTTCCTACAGCATTTCTTCTATGGAATCAGATCTGCTGGGCTAGCTTTCACTTCCCACGCACATCAATGAGCCTTGGGCGCCCATGATTCTGTTGGCATTTTACCAGTGTCCTTCCTTGAATTACTTTTGGTAGGTACGGATGTTGCCATCTTTAACTGGACTCTGACAACTTGCTGCAGGATGATATCACACAACAAAAGCCATTGAAAAGTTATTGAAAAAGTCAAGATAAGGGATCTAGGCACTGTTTATTTAATGAATTAAAAGTCATGGTAAAGACGGCTACTTCTGTGCTAACCACTGCATAACAAGAACACACCACAAGACCTGCCATTTTGGAGATGTTCTGACCTAGTCACATTTTGTTTCTTGTCAAAGTCGCCTAAATCCTTATGCTTACCCATTTTTCAGTTTCCAACTCATCAACTTCGAGAAATTACTATTCAAGGCTAGGGCCACACAGTGACTTTGGCCACAACACAGCACTGTGTAGATCACAGTAATAAAAGTGAATTTGGTTGCATTGCGACTCGCAAGACGCCGCGACCACGACTTGACAGCCGCAAGAATTCCATCAAGTTTGGACTTCTTGTGATGTATGCAGCGTGATACATCTATATGTGTCTCTGTGCAGCCCTAGCCTTATATATGTCACCCCTTGACAGGTAGAAGTGTAATGAGATAATACATGTAGTTCACTTTACCTACCAGTGATTTGAATGTTATGGATGATCATCGTATGTGTTTGTGTAAGAGTCCAAAATCATATCGGCCTTGTAACCAGTGCAGCCTAAAAATTGTTGCTTGCAGCATTTCGGTTGTTCTCCAAAATGCTTTCTTCAAATTGCTAGGTAACTAATAGAAAAAAAAAATCCATGTCCAGATACAACTGTTGAATACAGTATTTAAATTATTTTATACAATACCTTCATAAATAGTGGGTACAGTGCCAACAGAGTGGCATATAGTGCAGATAAATAGTACATAGTTTGCCCAGATAATGCAACACAGACACCAGATAAAGTATCATCAGTAACCAGATAAATATTGCCATACAATGTTTGCTGAAATATTGCCACAGAGTGCCCGGATAGAGTCATACAGTGCTAGACAATGGCACTAAGAGCAGATGAATAGTGACTGATATCAGACATAGATATCAGATAGAATGCCTGGGACCTGAGTCTTGCACCCCCTTGAATTTATATAGAACTGTTATTAGATTACTTTAATTACGGAGCTGAAATTGGTACTATTTGAGCACTATATGGGGGTATTATTTAAACACTGTATGGTGCTATTAGTTGAACACTATGTTGTTGTTGTTGTGCCCGCGGTCACTGACCGGTGGCACATTCTACATGCCGCGACCGCAGAGACGCCGGCACAACGGCTGCAACCTCCACACTGAAGCCTCAGTCCACCAGTTCAAAGTTCCCTGGCCGATTCCTAATACATCCTGGATTATAAAAAGGGCTCTGCCCTTCCTCTTCTTGCCTGAGCGTTGTTGATGTCTTCCCATGTTAGTTTAAACAAATGATCCCTTAGTTGTATCCTGTTCCCAGTGTCCCCATATACTGCTACCTGTATCCTGTAACTGTTTGTTCCTGAGCTGAAGTCTAGTGTTGGAGTCATGTTTGTTCCATCTACCACGCCAAGCGTCATCTGTGCCATGAATCATCTGCGCCAAAGCATGTGCTACATCTCGTCTGTCTGGACTCTCATACAGGTACTCTTGTGCTAAGGCTTACTTTGACTGTTGTTTGGTCAGCTGCCACTCTGCTAAGGCGGAGCGGCCTAATTGGTTCACATACCGCAGAATCGGGACATTGGTATGTACATTGTGTGACACTGTTACTTTGGCACTTTACGTTATATTATTTTTGCAGTATATGGTGGAGGCACTGTATAGCATTGTTATTTAGGCAATTATATGGAAGTGTTATTTGGCCAAAGTATGGCACTGTTATTTGGGGATCAGACTGTATGTTGCTTATAATTAGACACTGTACGGTATGGCTTTTAGTACACAGTATGACCCACTATGACCATATCTCCCTACACGATATAGTAGGGTGAGATGATACTGATAGATATTCTTTTTTTTTCCTTTATCAACAGACTGATAGATATTCTTAATAATTATTCAAGCAATTACTAGTAGGAAATATTTCTGAGAAACCCCATTAACCTCAGCGTTTTGCTTGAAAAGAGTTATCCAAAATCGATTTAATTGAGCAAGTAACTGCCAAACTTATTCTCAGAGAGAAAAATCCTAAAGCACTACTACCGGAGGGGGGAATACAAAGCAGCACATAAGTGTTGACACCTATTTAATAGTTCCTATACGATGGTGTAAAATAAGTCACTGGAAATACATAAGGACCTCAAAGAATGTGATTCAGAACGAATTTACTATGATTATAGTTAAGTGTAATATCCATAAATATTCAACTCCCCAAAGGAAGGGTAATAACTAGAGGGAGTGGCAGAGGGGATTTGTGCATAAATAAGAGACAGTTGGTCGGCATTTATGAGGGATTATATGAAACAATACGGCTTTACAATAATTGGGACAAAATGAAAAGCTAACAAGAAATGCGACATTTAATGTGCCGGAGGTATTTTCCACCTACAGATTATTATAAATAGATGCATCCTCGTACGTTCAAACAATAAGCGGCTTTGGGAGTATTAGCAAGGTTTTTCTTTTTCTTTAAACAGCGCAATTTAATAGGAATTGTCTCTGGTTCTTTAATTAATACATTACAGATGTTACATTAACATTTATCTAAATTATGAGAGAGATAGATGCCGGGGGGATTCATTGTACAGGCAACATATTACATAGTTAGTACGGTTAAAAAAAGACATATGTCCAAGTTCAACCAAGGGATGGGAGAAAGGGAAGTGATGTTAGAGAGAACATACCATATTAATAAGGCGGCGTACTCTTTTCAAAGGGGGTTGTCTGCTTTCGACAATCCCCTTTTATTAGAAGATTGCCCTCATGATAAGCTGATCTAAGAATGTCCTGCTGTCAGGACCCCTAGACATCAGCTGTAATCTGTGGAGCAACCCAGCAGCAAGTGTTAAATTACCCTACAGCCCCACCACAGGGGAAATGAGACACTACACAATTCCCTTTGAAATCAATGTACCGCCTATCTAATGCATTGATGTGCTCGGTCCTCCAGATTGAAAGGCGCTCTTTGTAGCCACTCTTCACTTTGGTTAATAGGGGAGGGTACAGAACAGGGCACCCACCTTTGTTAAGCCCATTATAGGGTATTTAAAAATGGGGTTTCTAAACGAGACAACCCTGAAGTTATATGTAACCATAATATACAGTGTATGTAGAAATATCATCTACATAGAAACTATATAACTTTGCAAATGCTTTGTTTTTTTTATATTGTACTTATCCTCATGTACTATTGCCCTTTTTTCTCACCAACTGCATTCACTGCTCTGCCAACTGCTTAGCTCACATGTCCCTGTATACCCTGTTTGTTCAGGGTCTGTATGGCGTAATGGTTTTGTACAGGTTTTCAGCCTCCGGATGTAAACAAAAATGATTGCATTCACTATCTGCAAGCAGAAATTTTGAATACGGTAAGGATCTGTAACACGTAGTACAGTATATTAGAAAGTTGCAGTACTCTTCATTATGCATTGATTAAACTTTATGTATATGGGACTGGAAACTCTTTTAATAACAGCCCATAGTAGACTGCTGACAAATACCATTGGTCTGCTCTAAATCTGGTAAAATGTATTTGGGGCCTGGGAAGAAGGGTGGAAGTGGGGGTCAGTGTTAGTTTTTTTTACCATACACACAAACACACACACACACACACACAATGGATTTCTGATTTGACATATGCTCTTTTACAAAATACACAATGGACTTCATTCATCAAAAGTCTTTGTCTGAAAATGGCCTTATTGTCCATAGCAACCAATCAGAGCTCAGGGTGTTCTGGAAAAATGAAAAGTTGCACTAGATTGGTTACTATGGGCAACAAGATCGGTTCTTAGTTAGTTTTGATAATTAAAGCCCAATTTCATGATAAGATAAACCCAAATACAAATAAAACCAATGAAAATGACTAACGACAAACATCACAGAATATAAAACAAAATACAATCCACAATAATACACCATAAGGATCAAATACAAAAAGTTATGTTCAATATACACAATTAACATAATAAAATTTGCCGTTTGCTTTTGAACATTCCATAGGCTCTATATTAATGGAAAGTATGAATATAATATAATATATATATATATATATATATATATATATATATCTTTCTGTGCAATATAAATACGCTGGGATTTCCTGTATGTAGCTGCCATATTCATTCTACCGCTCTTCAACGTACCCATGAGAGATAACCGAGCCTTGTGATTACATTGTTACGTGGAAACTTTGGAAGCATAAGATATGGGAATAAGAAGTATATCCCGCTCTCAGCTATTGGGATACTAACCAATCATTCCAGATGTTCCTTATCTATAGAGAACACTCCACCCGACTTAACGCATTGTATACTGAGCTACTCAAGGAGATTGCTTCCCAACAACCTGCGGTATACTGATTTTATAGCAGGAAGAATTATCAGACATCTGCTCTGTATAGCTATTAGGATCAAGCAGATATGCAATGTATTGACTGGTTTGTGTGGGTGCTGTGCCAGGTTTCATACAACTGATATCTCTAACTTATTCTCTGTGGACTTGGTTAACAGATAGTGGATGGTGATTTATTGTCTTGGTCATTGGACCTTCTTTCTTTATGTGAACTGTATTGATTCTCCAAAAGTGTGAGCCAATATGGAAAAAAAATATGAGCAAAAATATCTACAAACCAACACATATGCTAGGGAAATATATGCATGAAGGGGACTTTGCTTCAACACACGTATGCCAAATACCTGAAAATATTTTCCTAATTGATGGTTTAGTTGCTCTATAATCTCCTTGCTGTTATGGAAACCAGCACAGACTGAACGGCGGGCTTGTGTTTATACAAAGCAGTCAATCTGAACAGGCAGAGCTGCAGTGTAAAGAATGGGGGTGGATAGCTGAGCCTCTGAGGGGTTAGGATGTGGATTTCAAACTAACCCAGACTTTCAATAGATAATGCAGCGAAGCCCTAATACAGCTTTAAAAAGCAGCCATATAACATAGATTGAAGAAAATAAATAGCAGGAAAGCATCACCCATAAGTATGGACTTTATTTACACTGGTGTCATGGCTTCTGTTTTTACAAGATCCGTGATAGATGTGATAGATGTGATAGATCTGTCATGACATTAAACTATTCTAAAAAATGTTTTACCCTCATTGACTTATAATTGGTCTGTCATATGTCTGTTCTCCTTAAAGAGGCTCTGTCACCAGATTATAAGTGCCCTATCCCCTACATAATGTGATCGGCGCTGTAATGTAGATAACAACAGTGTTTTTTATTTTGAAAAACGATAAATTTTGAGCAAGTTATGAGCAATTTTAGATTTCTGCTAATTAGTTTCTTAATAGACAACTGGGCGTGTTTTTACTTTTTACCAACTGGGCGTTGTAAAGAGAAGGGTATGACGCTGACCAATCAGTGACCAATCAGTGAACAATCAGCGTTATAAATTTTCTCCATTCATTTTTAGCTGTATTCGCAACACAGCGTGATCTCGCGAGATCACGCTGTGCTGTCACATACTCCCTTATTAACTTTAGTGAAGTGTCCTGAGAGTGAAAAGACATTGCCTCCAGCCACGCTGTGTCGTGAGAACTGCTAAGAATGAATGGAGAGAAGTGTATGACAGTGATTGGTCACTGATTGGTCAGCGTCATACACTTCTCTTTACAATGCCCAGTTGGTAAAAAAGTAAAAACACGCCCAGTTGTCTATTAAAAAAGTAGTTAGCATAAATCTAAAATTGTGCATAACTTGCTTAAAATTGATCGTTTTTCAAAATAAAAACCACTGTCGTTATCTACATTACAGCGCAGATCAGATTATGTAGGAGATAGGGCACTTATAATGTGGTGACAGAACCTCTTTAAACAGGATAGAATAAGGGTATGCCCAGACGTGGCAGAGTTCTGCATACACTGTCTGCATCAATACCGCACAGAATCTGCGTTGCAGATTCTGTTGCGGCTCTGCCTAAAATGGGCATTAAATTGATGCGGACTAGCCGTTGCGTATTGAGGGGAAGAGGGCTTCCCTTCTCTCTATCAGTGCAGGATAGAGAGAAGGGACAGCCCTTTCCCTAGTAAAAGTAAAAGAAAATCATACTTACCCGGCCGTTGCCTTGGTGACGAGTCCCTCTCTTGACATCCAGCACGACCTCCCTGGATGACGCGGCAGTCCATGTGACCGCTGCAGCCTGTGATTGGCTGCAGCCGTCACTTAGACTGAAACGTCATCCCGGGAGGCCGGACTGGAGGAAGAAGCAGGGAGTTCTCGGTAAGTAGGAACTTCAATTTTTTTTACAGGTTGATGTATATTGTGATCGGAAGTCACTGTCCAGGGTGCTGAAACAGTTACTGCCGATCGTTTAACTCTTTCAGCACCCTGGACAGTGACTATTTACTGACGTCGCCTAGCAACGGTCCCGTGGCTGTAGACCTAGAAATACATAGGTCCAGCCAGAATGAAGAAATGTCATGTTAGTAAAACCAATACGATCCGCAGTACACATAACATCTACATAACATCTGCGGACTTCATTGCGGAATTTTGACTCTCCATTGAAGTCAATGGAGAAATTCTGCAATGAGTCCGCAACGAGTCCGCTACACATCCGCAACAGTCAGTGTATGCTGCGACACCAAATTCCGCACCGCAGCTTATGCTCCGCAGCGGAATTTTCCGCAACGTGTAAACGAACCCTACTAAAAAGCTGTGGAAGGCAATGGAGAAACGTGTACACTGCGGATTTCCGCTGCGGACTGTCCGCAGCGGAATTCCAGAGCAATTCTGCCACATCTGGTAATGCCCTAAAGCAGATTGCTACACTATTCCGATATAAAGCAATGGAAACCTGAGCTAATGCAAGTATTATCAGAGCAGGACAATGTTCTCGAGATGCAAAGATCAGCTCCCTTTCTGGCAGAGTGAACACGACTGTGTATTATGTGATGGCCCAATTCTTTAAATGGGGGCTGTATAATACTACATTTTGGCAGTATGCTAGTTCCACCCGGCAGTAGCAGCTGATCAGCAGGAGTTAGAGAAGCTAGACACATGTCAATCATGTGATTGCCAGGGCAGCTTTATCTAAGAAGGGGTTGTCCGTTTCAGACAACCCCTTTAACTAAAAAAATGCCCTGACAATGACAAAAACATTTAGAGTAGACATATAACTTTTTGTTGCACCCCTAATGATCAGGCCTAACAAAGTGTGAAGTTCTTCAGCTTGATACTTTGAAGATCATTACTCAGGATAAGTATTGTATATATACAAGTATTTCCGTAGTAGTTTTATGGTTGTGGCCTTCGAATAGAGTGATGGCATTTGTTTCTAAATTAGTACAATTAATAAATGTTCATTGTTCACCAATTGCTGTGTATGATATTTATTGTAGAACTTTTCTCTAATGGGGTGTGTAATATCTCATGCAGCACTATAACTATACTCAGGGGCATAACCAAAGGTTGTGCAGAAGTTGGAGCCCCACCCACGAGGTAGACCCAACAGTAGCACTGTGACATAAGAGGAGACCAGTACTATAAATGGCTGTTACAGATTTTGCATTGGTACATTTCCGTTATGCCTCTGAGTGTCAGTACCATCAGGCAATATTTGTAGGTTGCAGTGTTCCCAACTGAAGCATTAGATTGTAGCATTGTATACAGTTGGTTACAGTCAAAATGCATTGAAGATAGGTTGCAACACTAATAACTGTAGTATCTGTGTATCCCATTACATGTGCAAGAGTAATCAGCAAATGAATAAAAGCATTGGATACAGTCAAATAGGACTCAAACATATCAGAGTCAAATGATGAAGAAGGGAATAGGGGACAACAACAAAAAAAAAAAAAGGAAAAGGAGGTGGAGGGGAAACAGCAGAACAAAACGTGCATCATAATAACATTCACATGTAACTGGTCTTAAATGATCACTCTTAAGTGTTGTAACACAGTGTTTTTTGCAGGTACAAAAAAAAATCTGCCCCAGAATCCCTTCAGAAATTTGGAGGCAGATTTTGAACTGCATGCGCTTTTTTTCGCTGCATTTTTCGCAGTGTGCCTTGTGAAGCTAATGCAAAGTCAAACAACAGAGAAAAATGCTCGGAAACCAGCTCCGTGGGTTTTCTGCCTCCCTTTAATTCAATGGGAGGTAAGAGGTGGAAACCGCTGCAAAAGCACATGCCCCTTTTTTTTCCCACGAGCAACCAAAAGTCGCAGTTTTTTTACACTGATTTTGATGCGGTTTCCGTGTCAAAATCAGCACCAGAAAACTCAGGAGGAGAAGTCCCACATTTGTGACTTTGGTGCAGTTTTTTAAAGTGTTTTTAGTTGTTTATTTAATGCACCAAAAATAAGCAAACACATATTTGAAGGAGGCTGTAAATTGTTTTTGGAAATCAGTGTGAAAACTCTGTTTTTGTTCATGAAACAAATAGAATAGTCTCAAGGACACATTGTGGGGGACAGGTAATGAAAGATATCCTTGTATGGAGAATACACTATTCATTTGTCATCTTCACTTTTGAACATGACAAACCTCAGTCTTGTTCTGATGGAAACAGAAAAAATAAAGCCCTTACCTCTGAAGAGATGTGAAGAACTACAGATGTTTATAAGAGGTTAACCCAGCAGGTCACTTAATAATGGACAGCCCATGAGGAATCATGGATTAGCTCTGCGGTGATGTATGACCCATGACCCATTATTTCAAAATATAAGATCACACAAGGTTTTGTATGTTCTTGGTCTGTATTTGTGCATGTGATACAGAGGCATAGATGGGGCATAACAGCACTGTCTTCTTCCAAATCTGAACCTCTAATTCAATTGACTTGTAACTTCATATATATTTTGGTCATTGCTTCACCTACAAAGAATTAGCTATAGACAAGATAAGAGGTTGTTCCTATGTTTTATATCATTATGGATGAATTTGAAACTTTTTTGTAAATTATTTTTAGTCACTTATACATAGAACAAGATAAAATTAAGGCCCCATTCACATTATTGCTTTCCATTTATCGTATACGTTGGGAAAGCTCCCGACATATACAATAAAACATATTTCATAGGGCTCAATTATCCTGAAGGACACTTTTGTCCTCCATCGGGCAGGTATACGTTGGTATACGTTTTTTTAGAAGGATGGAATAGCGTATTAGACTATGCTATTCCATTCTGATCGATCCCACAGAAAAAACATATACCCCACGGTAAACGATTTTTAACATGGGAAACTTTAGGTGATGAATGCCACTGTATGTTATTCGTCACTCACAGGTATATGTTAAGCGTATACCGCAGGAATCCCCTGACATCACTGTCAATATATGGACAGTGATGTCAGGGGCTTCTCCAAAGGTGGAATCCGGAGGCAAGGCGTTTCTGACGCTCTAGCCGGGGATTCCGGTTTTACAGAGCTTCCAGTGTCACTGTCCATATATGGACAGTGACTTCAGGAGTCTTCCCTGTACCAATCTCTGGGCAACATATCCCACTGTATGCCATGCAGTGGGATACGCTTTGGCCTTTCATCGTAGGTATGCGCCAGGGAGTCTTCCCGACGTATACCTCTGACGAAAGGCCTTAATGTGATGTGAATGGCGTCTAAGGTCAAAGGCAGACTGTAATCAGTGATATGGCACCCATAGAAATCTACCCCTCTTTACTGTACCTCTGTGTATCCTCCCGATGTATCGTATACTGACGCACACAAATATTTTTTTTCCCCACTGATTCATATGGAATCCATGAGAAAAACAAATTTGGCTTGTTCCATTAGATGCTGTATTGCAGAGGTATCTCACCTAGGATTATTACTTCTAGGGGAGAATACGGTGACTCCATCATCTGGTCCCATACATCTTTTATGGTGGTTCGACTAATGGAAAGCACTTAAAGGGTTGGGATAAGCTTAGACTTCATAGCATTGGACATCAGTGGAGAAAGTTTCTACTGCAGCAAGTTGCATTCAGCTCTTTTCTCAAAGTTATGTATCACGTGTACTACCAAGAAGGTATTTTTTATTTTTTTGTTTTTTATTTGTATTTATTTGTTTGCTTATTCCTTGGATTGCAATATGTAACAGAACAAGGTAGTTATGTATATTCAGTGAACATATATATTTAGTTTCTTTTTATACTGCAAAAAAAAATCAATTAACTTAATTGACCCATTATTTTTCAAGCATAGAATACATAAACTTGACCATAATTGACATTATGTAGAAACTTAATTTACTGCTGCAATATTCTGTACCTATACTAAAAGACGATAAAATAGAAAACGCTGTTCAAAGTGGGTAATAGCAGTCTGCTGAAAAAAGTAGCTAAAAAGCCATTTCTATAATGCTCACACTGCTTTTCCTTTTTGGAGCTTGTCATTTTACACTTTTTTTTTCCTCCTGTAAATACTGCAAGGAATTAAATATCAAAAATCACATTTTTTTTTTACACAACTAAGTGCAGCTGATGGCATTCACGTGGCTCTGGCAAGACTGTTCCGACTGTGATCAATGCGTTACTAAATAGTAGGATAGTGCATTTTACTATAGCTCATCTCTCCGTTCTATAATATGGCATAAAACGCTATTATTGATAGAACATTATTTGCTGTCCTGTGGAAAAAGTATCAATGGGCGGGTAAAATTATTTGTTATTGTTGTCACCCCAGATAAAGTTGAATTTTCTCACCAAAAAGAAAAGATAAATATTAACTCTCCTGTCTAGTTGTTAATATTTCATTTTGGCTGTATCTTAGTTTTGGGCAAATTAAGTCACACCCAATATAACTGCCAATGCTGCATCCACGGGGGTTGTCATGCAGCTTTTTAAGACCCCTGATGGGCTAATCAAACTAATTATGCAATAACGCATCCCTCATATAATCCCTAGTCTAGAAAGGTAACGTGTCAACCAGGGCCGGCTCCAGGTTTATGTGGGCCATTGGGCAACAAACACTTAGCGGGCCCCTTTGGAGGGGAACTCGGGGCGGCAGTAAAATGTCATAAAATGTCACTTTGAGCTTCCATATAGAAGTTAGGCCCTGTTTATGCCCCCATAAAGAAGTTAGGCCCCCTATTTGTACCCCCATAAATTTAGTGCCCACTGTAGATAGTGCCACACAGCCCCCCCGTCCCAGGTAGTGCCACATGTAGGGCCACACAGCCCCCCTCCCTGGTAGTGCCACACAGCCTCCCTCCTTGATAGTGCCACACAGCCCCTCCTCCCAGGTAGTGCCACACAGCCCCCCTTCTTGGTAGTGCCACACAGCCCATCCTCCCTAGTAGTGCAACAGCTCCCCTCCCTGCAGGTAGCGCCTTTGGGGCTCCGTCAAGGAGTGGAATCCCCAACCAGAGCATTGTCAACGCTCTGGCCGGGGATTCAGTTTCAGAAGGAGCCCCTGACATCACTGTCCATATATGGACAGTGATGTCAGGGGCAACTCCAGAGCGCTACTAGCAGTCTGCCTGGGTCTCCTGCTCTGCTCCTGACATCACTGTCCATATATGGATAGTGATGTCCGGAGCAGAGCTGTAGTCCCGGGCAGAGTGCTAGCAAATGCTCTGCTCTGGTACTCCGGCTCTGGGGAAGCCCCTGACATCACTGTCCATATATGGATAGTGTCATGATCTGAGGGTATGTGGACCCACTATGCTGCTCTGATGTAGCAGAGAGGCAGCTGGCCAAGTCACACTCTATGCAAAGTCTATACAAGTTCATAGCACAAGGGTACCTGAGATAGTCGAGACGGTGGTATGGGCTCTGGCACGGATGGGGCTAGATGTGGCGGATGGTACCAGGAGTAACAGATGGCATCAGACGTGGTTTATACCAGCAGGTGTGGCAGGTAGCTCCAGACGTGGCGGATGTTATCAGGAGTGGCAGATGACACCAGACATGGCGTATAACTGCAGGTGGCACAACACGACTTCAATACTAAACAGGCTCAGGAACAAAACACAGCACGGGATACAGGATACAGGTAGCAGGGCACGGGAACACTGGGAGCAGGATAACACTAAGGGACCATTTGCAATACAAACATGGGAAAACTATAACGCACAATGCTCAAGCAAGGAGCCCTGTCTATAGTTCAAGGTGATTATGGCTAATTAACCATATTTTGCATGTGTGCACACTACAGGAGGCTGCAGAGTGGTGCGGAAGTGAGTGCTGGCATCTCCTAAGGAGGAGATGCCGGCCAGCACTCACAAGTCCATGGCCGCGGCCATCAAGGAGTGAGTAGGAACAACGGGACATGGATGTTACAGATAGTAATGTCCGGAGCAGAGCGCTAGCAAAGACTCTGCTCTGGGGAAGCCCCTGACATCACTGTCCATATATGGAAAGTGATGTCAGGGGCAATACCAGAGCCAAAGTCCCGGGCAGAGTGCTACTAGCACTCTGCCAGGGACACTGCTCTGCTCCTGACATCACTTTCCATATATATGGAAATTGATGTCAGGGACTTCCCCAGAGATGTCCGGAGCAGAGCTGAAGTCCCAAGCAGAGTGCTAGCAAAGCTCTGCTCTGGTATTGCGGCTATGATGTCAGGGGCAATGCCAGAGCCAAAGTCCCGGGCAGAGTGCTTCTAGCGCTCTGCCTGGGACTCCTTCTCTCCTCCTGGCATCACTGTCCATATATGGACAGTCATCACTGTCCATATATGGACAGTGATGTCAGGGGCAATCCCAGAGCCGTAGTCCCGGGCAGAGCGCTATTAGCACTCCGCTCAGGCGTCTGTAGTCTAGTAAATGACAGAGTAGGGAGCTACCTCCCTGCTCTGCCATAGCGTCCAATAGTATCTGCGTCCAAAAGACGCAGATACTATTGAATGTGGGGTCGCTATCGCTGTAGCAGCCAGCAGAATCCCGTTGGCAAGGCTGGCCGGGGATTCCACTCCTGGAAGAGCCATGATGGCAGCCGGCCCTGAGTGGACGGGTGTGCCGAGCGGTCAGTCGGCCACCCACCTTTATTTGTATCACTACCCACCACAACAGAAGAAGGTTGCTTCACCCTGGGTCTCATAATGAGTTCTCAGGATAGAAAAAAACTCGCTCTAGTCGGCCATACCTGCTGGGGTGCAACTCCAGAGAAAAAGGCAGCCAGAAAGAGGAAGAACAGCTAGTCTCCTCTACTTAAATCATAATGGGGGAGACCACTATGACAAAAACAAGGGGGGATCTCTCATATCTTACCCAAAAGGAAAAAGTCTTGTCTGAGAAAAAAAACCTTGTCATTTGGTACCTTCCCTTTAGGGAGTACCAACAGGGAGGGTTACTCACAGCCAGTAGGAGCTGCAGGGAATTTAACAATTTAGCAACATAAAAGCATGTCTTCTTAAGTCATAGGCTTCTGACTTCTACAGTTTGACGCCCTACAGTCTCTGGTAGTGTCTTGTAAGCGTGATGCGCATAGACAGGATACATAGTTAGGATAGTTCTCTCACGCTGCACGGTACCTCCTTGGATCTCTGACACTCTCTTACCTGCGGTGGCATTCTCCAGCCAATCAGTCGGAACCTACTCCTCACAACTCCCACTCAGGATCATGGCATTCAGTCTCCGTCAGCCTGTCTCTCAAGTTCCACTGTGCTCCTTACACTATCGCGGCCGCAGACGCTCTGATCCCACTCATGTCACAATATCTGGCCCACTCTTGTCCTGCTGAGCTCTGCTGCGTCACCACTTGCAACCCAGTCACTAACAGGTACCACCATCTCCACCAAAGCTATACGCATCCATGTTCAACTACAAGGGACCTGCCACCTTAGTCATTGCGTCCGGGGCTGCACCAACCCACCGCCTCAAGGGAAGCACCACCACAGCCTCTTCATTATCACACTAATTAAAGGACTGGAACAATCTGGACATGTGACCACAGGTCCTATTTACATAATACACAGCAGCACAATATCAAATACTATTGGAGTTTGGCCACTGGTTGGCAGCAACACAATAAATTTACATAGTAACGCTGCTAAGACCAACATTTACATACACATGCTTGGTCTTGAAGCCATTAAGAAATGAAATAAATAAAAGTACTGTAATGACAGGGATTGGGAAACAGACAAGTGAGCCCTAATCTACCCGCCACTCAGTCCCTGCCTACTTGCAACGACCCGCCCTAGGCGACGGGGTACAACTGGGCGACGGTCCCTACACTCAATAAGTGCACGACAGACAACAGACAAGGAAACACAGAACAAAGGGAAACGGCACAATTGCTCACGGCAACACCGTGAGCAACAAGAGTAGTAAATGAGCCGAGTCAAACCAGGAGAATACGAGGTGCCAAACGTAGAGCAGGAGAGTAGTGAAGAAGCCGAGTCAAACCAGGAGTGTACGAGGTACCAAACGCAGAGCATAAGAGTAGTCAGTAAGCCAGGGTCAATACGAAGCAGGGTCAAATAGTTCAGAAGCTGCAGCAGGGCCAGGAAACCAAGCGAGAAGAATCACAAGCAAGGAGGAACAGGAAAGGCAGGTATAAATAGACAGAGGGCGGGAGCTAGCTCCGACTGGCCAGGCTGTGATAGGCTCTCCCACTCCTAAGTCTGCCATCCTGAGTGGTGGAAGATGGAGTCAGTCTCACAGACATAGAAACAGGTGCAGACTGATTACCTATGGGCGTGGATACAGAAGCTGTGCCTGGCAGATCCTTAACAGTACTCCCCCTGTTTATTGGGGAAACGAAGGTGGAACCTCCTGACCAACACCCCAGTGTGAACATCCCTGGCGGGTACCCAAGTCCTCTCCTCAGGCCCGGATCCTCTCCAATGGACCAGGTACTGGAGGGAGCCTTGGACCACCTTGCTGTCCACAATCTTGGCCACCTCGAATTCTACCCCCTCAGGGGTGAGAACGGGGACAGGAGGTTTCCTCGAGGGAGCCAAGGACGGGGAGCAGCGTTTAAGGAGGGAGGCATGAAACACGTCGTGTACTCGAAAAGATGCGGGCAACTCCAGTCGGAAGGAGACAGGATTAAGGACTTCAATGACCTTGTACGGCCCTATAAACTGGGGAGCAAACTTCTTGGACGGGACTTTAAGGCGCAAGTTCTTTGACGATAGCCACACCAGATCCCCGACCATAAACAAGGGGTTAGCAGAACGTCTTTTATCTGCCTGAGTTTTTTGTATGCTCTGGGACGCCTCTAGGTTCTTCTGAACCTGGGCCCAGACTGTGCACAGTTCCCGATGAACGACCTCTACCTCGGGATTGTTGGAACTACCAGGTGAAACGGAGGAGAACCGTGGATTAAACCCAAAATTACAGAAAAAGGGGAGACCCCTGACGAGTTACTGACCTGGTTATTAAGGGAAAATTCGGCGAGGGGAATGAATGAGACCCAATCATATTGACAGTCAGAGATAAAACACCTTAAATATTGTTCTAGAGACTGATTAGTCCTCTCAGTTTGGCCATTAGTTTCAGGATGGAAGGCAGAGGAGAAGGACAGATCAAACTCCAACTTTTTACAGAAGGCTCTCCAAAACAAAGAAACAAATTGTACCCCTCTGTCAGAAACAATATTGACAGGGAGCCCATGGAGACGCAGGATGTGTTTGACAAACAAGGTAGCTAACGTCTTAGCATTGGGTCGTTTTTTGAGGGGCACAAAGTGGCACATCTTACTGAAGCAGTCTACTACAACCCACACCACCGACTTGCCTTGTGATGGAGGCAAATCGGTGATAAAATCCATGGAGATATGGGTCCAAGGTCTCTGGGGAATGGGCAAAGAACGTAGTAAGCCCGCTAGTCGGGACCTGGGAGTCTTGGAACGAGCACAAACCTCACAAGCGGCGACGTAGGCCTTAACATCTTTAGGCAACCCAGGCCACCAATAGTTCCTGGCAATGAGGTGCTTGGTACCCAGGATGCCTGGATGACCAGATAGTGCGGAGTCATGATTTTCCCTAAGTACCCTTAGCCGGAATTGCAGGGGAACAAACAGCTTGTTCTCAGGAAGGTTCCCGGGAGCTGAACCTTGATCAGCAGCAATTTCAGAGACTAAATCAGACTCAATAGAGGAAATGATTATACCTGGAGGCAAAATACAAGCAGGATCTTCCTCCGAAGGAGGGCTGGCCATGAAGCTACGCGACAGTGCATCAGCCTTAATATTTTTAGACCCAGCCCTATAGGTAACCAAGAAATTGAATCTGGTAAAAAATAACGCCCATCGAGCTTGTCTCGGGTTTAGCCTCCGGGCCGATTCTAGGAAAACCAGATTCTTGTGGTCGTTAAGGACCGTTACCTGGTGCCTAGCCCCCTCCAGGAAGTGGCGCCACTCTTCAAATGCCCATTTAATGGCTAAGAGTTCGCGGTTGCCAATATCATAGTTACTCTCAGTGGGCGAAAACTTCCTGGAGAAGTAGGCACAGGGACGGAGATGGGTGAGGGACCTGGTACCCTGAGACAAGACAGCCCCCACTCCCACCTCAGACGCGTCAACCTCCACGATAAATGGCTCCATTTGGTTGGGCTGAACCAACACCGGGGCCGAGATAAAGCACTTCTTAAGGACCTCAAAAGCCTGGACAGCCTCAGGAGGCCAGCGGAGGAGATCAGCACCCTTGCGAGTGAGGTCCGTAAGAGGCTTAGCGATGACCGAGAAGTTAGCAATAAATCTCCTGTAATAATTAGCGAACCCCAAGAAACACTGTAACGCCTTCAGGGAGGCAGGTTGGACCCATTCCGCCACAGCCTGGACCTTGGCGGGGTCCATGCGGAATTCATGAGGAGTGAGGATTTGACCCAAAAATGGTATCTCCTGCACCCCAAACACACATTTTTCGGTCTTCGCAAACAGTTTGTTTTCCCGAAGGACCTGGAGCACCTTCCTGACATGCTCAATGTGGGAGGACCAGTCCTTGGAAAACACAAGTATGTCATCAAGGTACACTACAAGAAATACCCCCAGGTAATCTCTTAAAATCTCATTAATGAAATTCTGGAAGACCGCGGGAGCATTACACAACCCAAAGGGCATGACGAGGTATTCGAAATGACCTTCGGGCGTGTTAAACGCAGTCTTCCACTCATCCCCCTCTTTGATGCGGATAAGGTTATACGCCCCCCGTAGATCAAACTTAGAGAACCATTGGGCCCCCTGAACCTGATTAAAGAGATCAGGAATCAAAGGAAGGGGATACTGGTTCCTTACAGTGACCTTATTCAAGTTACGGTAGTCAATGCATGGCCTAAGACCACTATCCTTCTTCCCTACGAAGAAGAAGCCAGCACCTACCGGAGAAGTAGAGGGGCGAATGTAACCCTTGGCCAGGCATTCCTGGATATACTCTCTCATGGCTTCACGTTCGGGACAAGAGAGATTAAATATCCTACCCTTAGGGAGCTTAGCTCCTGGTACCAAATCGATAGCGCAATCGTATTCTCTATGAGGAGGTAACACTTCGGAGGCCTCCTTAGAGAAACCATCAGCGAAGTCCTGAACAAACTCAGGTAGCGTGTTCACCTCCTCAGGGGGAGAATTAGAATTAACAGAAAAACATGACGTCAAGCATTCATTACCCCATTTGGTAAGTTACCCAGTATTCCAGTCAAACGTGGGGTTATGGAACTGCAACCAGGGAAGGCCTAAAACCAAATCGGATGATAATCCCTGCATCAACAGTACAGAGCACTGCTCCAAATGCATGGAGCCAACAAGGAGTTCAAAAACAGGGGTATGCTGTGTAAAATAACCATTAGCAAGAGGAGTGGAGTCGATACCCACTACCGGGACAGGTTTAGGCAAATCAATCAAAGGCACAGTTAGAGACATAGCAAATTCCACAGACATGATATTAGCAGACGACCCTGAATCCACGAAGGCACTGCCGGTAGCAGACCTACCACCAAAAGAGACCTGAAAGGGAAGCAAGATTTTATTAAGTTTCATATTTACGGGAAATACCTGTGCGCCCAAGTGACCTCCCCGATGATCACTTAGGCGCGGAAGTTTTCCAGCTGCTTATTCTTACGCCTAGGACAGGTGTTCACTTGATGCTTGTCATCCCCACAATAGAAGCAGAGACCATTCTTCCTGCGGAACTCTCTACGTTGTTGGGGGGACACGGAGGCCCCGAGTTGCATAGGTACCTCCGAGTCTTCCGTGGAAGAACGAAGCAACTGAACCTCGGGAGGCATCATGGGGGAGTCAGAGGAGAAAACACATAAACGTTCACGTTGTCGTTCCCTGAGACGTCGGTCAAGTCGTACCGCTAAAGCCATAACCTGGTCAAGGGAGTCAGAAGAGGGATAGCTAACTAGCAGGTCTTTCAGGGCGTTCGACAGACCCAATCTAAACTGGCACTTTAAGGCAGGGTTATTTCACCGAGAAGCTACGCACCACTTTCTAAAGTCAGGGCAATACTCCTCAACAGGTCTCTTACCCTGACGTAAGGTCACCAGCTGACTCTCGGCAAAGGCAGTCCTGTCAGTCTCGTCATAAATGAGTCCGAGAGCAGAAAAGAAAAGATCAACGGAGGAAAGTTCAGGGGCGTCAGGAGCCAAGGAGAAGGCCCATTCTTGGGGCCCTTCCTGGAGCCGGGACATAATTATACCCACCCGCTGGCTCTCAGAACCTGAGGAGTGGGGCTTTAAACGAAAATAGAGCCTAAAACTCTCCCGAAAGGAGAGAAAAGTCTTCCGGTCCCCTGAGAACCGGTCAGGCAACTTGAGGTGGGGTTCAAGAGGTGAGGTGAGGGGTACTACCATGGTAGCATCAGGCTGGTTGACCCTCTGAGCCAGGGCCTGGATCTGTAGGGAGAGACCCTGCATTTGCTGAACCAGGGTCTCAAGGGGGTCCATAGTGGTGTGAGGGACCAGGGTAGAGTAGGTATATGGGCTTGTGATTATGTAATGACAGGGATAGGGAAACAGACAAGTGAGCCCTAATCTACACGCCACTCAGTCCCTGCCTACTTGCAACGACCCGCCCTAGGCGACGGGGTACAACTGGGCGACGGTCCCTACACTCAATAAGTGCATGACAGACAACAGACAAAGAAACACAGAACAAAGGGAAATGGGGCAGTTGCCCACGGCAACACCGTGAGCAACAAGAGTAGTAAACGAGCCGAGTCAAACCAGGAGAGTATGAGGTGCCAAACGTAGAGCAGGAGAGTAGTGAACAAGCCGAGTCAAACCAGGAGTGTACGAGGTACCAAACGCAGAGCAGAAGAGTAGTCAGTAAGCCAGGGTCAATACGAAGCAGGGTCAAATAGTTCAGAAGCTGCAGCAGGGCCAGGAAACCAACAGAGAAGAATCACAAGCAAAGAGGAACAGGAAAGGCAGGTATAAATAGACAGAGGGCGGGAGCTAGCTCCGTCTGGCCAGGCTGTGATAGGCTCTCCCACTCCTAAGCCTGCCATCCTGAGTGGTGGAAGATGGAGTTAGTCTCACAGACATAGAAGCATGTGCAGACTGATTACCTGTGGGCGTGGATACAGAAGCTGTGCCTGGCAGATCCTTAACAAGTACAGTCACTTTCACATTTGATGCTTCAGACACACCTTACATCTTTTCCTGAGCTTAACTGGTACCGTCTACGGTATCACACTGGAACCTGAAAATAAAACACCTGGCCCACCATAGGCATCAGCATCCATATTTGCCAGGAAGTCTCTGAAGCCCAGCTTTAGTAAAGGTTGACTCTTTCCACACCTTACATCTCCCTCCATGTTTGATAGATGATGTCCTCTCCATCTGTACGCCTTTTTGCACGGGAGTATGATAATTCCACAAAGGAGCCAATGCGAAAGATCATGTCAAGCTGTACATTAATAGGCACCTTAAGGCTGTAGTCCACTGTGACACAGTCCCCTTTTTTTAGTGGTCGCTCGTCTGCTACGGTACCTTCTCTTATCATATGGGTAGTTGCTATTGGTTCCCCGTAGGACTACTCACCGCTGGCTCCTTATTTGCTTTACTCTTTGGTGGTCTAGGGCAATCCCAAGCGTAATGTCCCAACTGGTTGCAACTCCAGCACTCCTCAAATTTCTTGTCCACACTTACTCCACAATTTTTGGTACCTGATCCTGCTTTAATGGCCTGATAGTGTTCAATGTCTCTCCATCTTTCCACACTTTACAGGCATGAGTAACATGCATGACTGGACGTGGAGCACCTGGTAGATTTGCCTGCTCTTCTGGGAGACCGGTAGGTCTGTGAAAATTACCTTTTTTTTTTTACTGATACAAGATGAGACCATTAACCCTGTCATCAACCAATCAGATCATAACTTTCATGTGCATCTTGCAAAACGAACTGACTCATTCGTTGCTAAAAAAAAAAACATCCTTCCACTTTTATACTCGTTTTTATCTACAGAGCAGCTGAATAGACAATTATACAATAAAAATCAAAGTAAGTTAGAAAATAGGTTATTTAAAAGTCAATGACACTTGTTCGCATAGAGAAAATGTCCTTTATTCAAATAGTCAATGACGCAGCGCCACATCCAATCAATAAACCTTTCATCACCAGGGAATAGCTTGATTCCTTCACTTCTGCTAAAATTGCTCTAATTTTATTTTTTTCTCTAAACGTGCTGATCATACTGTGCCACAGTCACATTAACTTTTTTTGTCTGTGTCTTTTCTAATATTCATGTGACATTGTTTGTCTGACAGATGTCAGAATTTTTTCCTGCACTTAAGTGGAAGCAGATATTTAAATACCCACCGAGTCTGACAATGGAATAGGCGGCTCGAATGTGACAGCTAGAACTGTCTGAAATAGTTTTGGCGTTTCAGCATGTAAAAAGCACTTGAAATCTTTCATAAACAAAAAAAATTATGCGGAGCTGCGGTGGCGGTGTATTTTCAGTTTTTACTGCTTTTTGCAAGAAAAAATAAAGCAGTAGCTTGATGGTGGCTAGGAAACAGGAAAATAATATTAGCTTTTACAGAACATTCCCTATGTGAACATCAGGCTAAATCTGGGGTAAGATATAAGAAAAATGTTTAATTACATTGTATGAGAATAAAAATATTAGAATTTTCAAAAACATTTTAAGCACAACTTTACCTTTAGATAAGTTGGGATTAATAGCTATAAACTATATAAATCTACCACTGTAATATATCATTATTACCTATTTTGTCTCCTTAGTCATGAATCTTTCCTTGGTGTATCTGCTGCTAGTATATCATGGGGGTAACTAGTGGATTCTGACTACAAACTGTCTCCTTTGTAGTCAGATGATATCAGTAGAAACTAACCTTGGGCTCCCAATTACACAGACAGTTCTCTCTAGTGATTGGTCCCCCAGCTACATCCTCTCTTAGACGTCACACAGCAGACTGCAGTGACTAAAAAGAACCATCTCAGAAGCAGCCGAAGAAAGGGGGTACTGACACTACTGAGTGGAGGTAGGAAGAATTGGTTTCCTCAGTGTAAGAAAGAACGATCCCACAGCCGAGGGAGGCGAAGAGTTTGTAGTGTGTGCCACAAGGCAGTGATAAAACAGTGATCACACAGCTGGGGGTAGCGGAGTGTTTGCGGCACATATCACTAAAAGGAAACCTCCACGGAGTACTAATTTTAAATTTCTCTATGGAGTTATTCGGAAAAGTCAACCCCTCAGATGCTGTGGTCAGTATCAACCACAGCATCTAAGTGGCTAGACAGTCACCCCATCAGCACCCTAGCAATGTGATCATGGGGTGCCAATGAGTTGCCATGGCAGCCGTTGGCCTAAAGAGGGCCCCCAGATCTGCCATCTGTGTATGCCAGTCAATTTCAGGGTGTATTTAGACGTTGCAGGTTGAGGCCAGTTAAAACTGCATTCCTACTGCAAACGTACTCCTTTTTTTTTTTTGTATGATTTTTTTTTTTTTTATGCGGTCTTAACCGCACCTTAGCCGCAACACATGAATACACCCTTACACTGACAGGCATAATATACTGCAATACTAAAGTATTGCAGTAAATTATTGAAGCCATCAAGCGATTTCATGGTCTTCTAGTGGACTAATAAAAAAAAAGTTAAATAACATATTTGAAAATAAAAAAATCCAAAGAAAAAAAGCACAAAAAAACCCTTACAAAATGCTTTTATTATGAAAAATAGTACACTTAATTTGTTTTGCCACATGGTCACTCACGGTTTGACGGGACAAAAGGTCAGGACAGGTAGAGTACAGTCATAAGGGAAGATGCAAACCGGCCCTTTAAGACAGGAAAATTCTGTGCACTAGCAGCATGGGAGGCTGCGAGCCGAGCGGCCGCCATAAAAGAAGGCAAATCTATCAAGCCGATCCAGTACTGCCTGAAAATAAAGTCATGGATTTTGTAGGTATAGCAGAGTGTTATCCACATAAAGCGAGACATGCTCTTCTCTATCCCCAACTGGGAATCTCTTTAGATCTGGAGAGTTAGGTATAGGAATTGCCAAGGGTTCAATGGCTAACGCAAAAAGGGAGGAAGAGAGGGGACAACCAAGTCTGGTACCATGACCTACGGTGACGGTTGGGGATCTTTAAACAGAGGAAGAGACCGCAGCACTCAATTAGAAAATTATTGTGTTTTATTCACCAAAATATCACCTGCAACGTTTCAACCCTCACAGGTTCTTTGTCTTAGCAAAGACCCTGTGAGGGCTGCAATGTTGTAGGGGATATTTTGGTAAATAAAACACAAGAATTTTTCTACTTGATTGCTGCGGTCTCTTCCTCTGTTTCTGGATTTGCTGTTTTTCCCTACACCAGTGATTATCCGGTGTGTGCACCCCCCCCCCCCTGAAGTTAGGATCCATATGTGCTCCGTATGGTTTGATAGCTGGCTGTACTTCTGATATCTATTTTTTCGGTTGGGGATCTATAGCGTAAAATCCACTGACTGCTTTTTTGGCGATACGCATTACATGCTACAGTCATAGCGATAACAATTATCACTAGAGAGGAAAGTCAAATACATTTCTGACAAATGGAAAAGATTTCCGTCAGTCAGAAAATACATTTTCATTAACCGACGGTCGCTATAAACGATTATTTCCAACTGGCTCCACTAAACAAAATAAGCATTAGTTAGAGAATTATACTAAGTTCAGGGAACTGCAATTATTGATTAGGGTTAGACTGTGTTACATGTTATGGTCAATCTGTGTTTTTTGCAGCGATTTTGCAAAAATCCTGGCAAAAAAACCACAAATTAATTGCAAAGTTTACACACAGTCTAACCCTGATCAATAATCGCACTGACTGCCAGCACATTTTCTTTACCAGCAGTTTTATTACCCCTTGTGGAAGGACCATATATCACATACCATAATAAATAAAAGAAGCCGGGGTCAGCCAAAGCATTTAATAACCATTTTTGTTTTATAACAACATTTGAATAAACTTTATTTTCTTTACCAAACTTATAGAATTCCAAATTTTGTAAAAACAACCTTTTTCACTATATTAACATTACATTTTAAATTAACAATTTCACAGGAAAACCGACCGTATGCCAGCCATCAATATATGATAGGCATGTGGTTCAATTACTATATCAATACCCCGCCAGCTGTGACAATTACAAGAACCAAATTCTGACCAAAATCTCCATGATCAGCTACTGAAAGGGATGACCAGAGAGTTAGAAATGTTGCTGAGTGGTTAGCCTCTCCTTGGCCTCATAATATATACCCAGCCTCTTAACTAATCCTGTAATAGTCTGGGAAAAAGTAATCCCACCTACAAGCCCATTGCATAAACTAAAAATACCTCCAACCCCTACTTTGCACTTAAAGGGGCCTTTACCCTGCTAGCAGTCATAGGCCCATACGTTAATCACTAATGGGCCCTAAAAGAGCAGTTTTGCTACCATTCTTTTTTCTAAATCACACCAAAAAAACATGATCTGACTGCAATGTGCGAACACAGCCTTAGGCCCCATGCACACGACCGTGTTTTTGCGTCCGCAATTCCCCCGCAAATCCACGGGAGAATTGCGGACCCATTCATTTCTATGGGCCCATACACACTATCCGTGTTTTCACGGGTCTCCGCATGTCCGCAAATCCGTGCCGCAGAAACTCAGGACATGTCTTATTACGGGCCGCAAATTCGATGCGGACATGCCAATAGAAGTCAATGGGCCCGTGGAAATTGCGGATACACCTCCGTGTGTCATCCGCAGTTTGCGGATTTGCGGAAATGTTGCTAGGCGACGACCGGGAATGAGTTCTGTCGTCATCCTGTTTTACCTAGGCTTTTTTTTTTTCATTCGCATTTTGCGGAATACATACGGATGAACTGCGGATGACATTTCACGGAACACGGTCCTGTAATTTGCGGACCAGAAAAACACTACGGTCGTGTGCATGAGGCCTTAGAGTATGTATAGGGGGATGAAAAATTATATACCGACCGTATATAATCCCCTATTTATTTTGCATGCAAAAATTGGTTGGTGCATTCCTGTGGTTTTTGTGTTTCCTTAACACACGCACCTGTGAATGTAGACACGTGATATGTATCAACTCCTCACATCGGAAATAAATAGGGTCTGGGGGTGCACTCACCTTTTTAAGATGTGAAATCTCTGTATTTTCATTCAGTTCATTTTTTTTTTTTATTTCTGGATTAAAACCCAAATTTTTTGTCTCTTCGATTCTGGTGATTTTTATAGATGTGTGAGTGTATACGTAGGTATAAATAGTATGTATAAAATTTGCTTTGGGGTGTGTAAGTACTGGTCTGCAACATACCTTAAGGCTTCATTCACATCTGCGTCAGGGTTCAGTACTAATGTTCCATCGGAGCTTCCCGCCAGAAAGAAACCCTAACTGACACAAACGGAAACCATAGGTTGATTTTAATGCTGACGGATTCGGTGCAAATGGTTTCCGTTTGTCTCAGTTGTGCAAGGGTTCTGTCGTTTTGACGGAATTAATACCATAGTCGACTACAATATTCATTCCGTCAAAACGACGAAACCCTTGCACAACTGACACAAATGGAAACCATTTGCACCTAATCCGTCACCATTAAAATCACTGGTGATGCAAACGGAAACATATGGGTTCCGTTTATTTCAGTCAGGGTTCCTTTCTGACGGGAAGCTCAGAACATCAGAACAGAACCCTGACGACGATGTGAACGAAGCCTTACCGGAGTCAGTTGGCTTTAGGTTCTTATCTTGTTACTACTTTACCCTGGATTTTACATTTGTTATTTAAGTATGCCATTTAAATCACTGTAAGGAGTTATGGCGTATTGCCTTATGATTTACATTGAGATTAGCCCTTTTGTTCCAGTAGTATTACTAATAGGTTCCATACCTGTAACACCTCATGCACACGACCGTGTGCGCCGGTCGAGTCCGTCAGTGATCAGAGGAAAGATAGAACATGTCCTATCTTTCCTCGGATTGGGGACTCAGATCATCTTTCACGGACCCGATTCACCCACTAAAGTGAATGGGTCCGTGAAAACTATCGGGTGCCACTCCGATGCCGTCACCATTAGATTCATGAATGATCCATTACATTATTGTATGTTTTTATCCGCTTGTATTGAATAAAGATTATTATTGCTTATAGGATTTAGATATTTTTAATTATTTATTTGCAAGAAATATCAGAAATTCTAAGGCTGGGTTCACACGAGCACATTAACGTCCGTAATGGACGGACGTATTTCGGCCAGAAGTCCCGGACCGGGCTCCTAGCATCCTAGTTATGTACGATGCTAGGAGTCCCTGCCTCTCCGTGGAACTACTGTCCCGTACTGAAAACATGATTACAGTACGGGACAGTTGTCCTGCAGAGAGGCAGGGACTCCTAGCATCGTACATAACTATGATGCTAGGAGACCGGTTGCCTGCACTGAGTTCGGTTCGGGACTTCCGGCCGAAATACGTCCGTCCATTACGGACGTTAATGTGCTCGTGTGAAAGCCAGCCTAAGAATCCAAACATATTCTAACTTTAAAACTTTAAGTCTTGTTATCTTGTAAGTCCCTTCTGTTGGGAAGACGAGGGTTTTAAGAAGCGATTTTGCCTTCACCTAACAAATGTCTTAGTAAGGGACATATACAATCCTATTTAAAATAACAATAGTACGATGTGTATGGATGTCGGCTTCCTTGTATATAATTAGCGTCAAGACTTATTATCACATGTTCTAGACAGAACATAGCAGACTCTAATTATAATCATTACGGGGTCATTCACTGTGAACTAGGAGACAAGAGATAAGACTGCATGGCAAATCTGCTTGTGTCTCTAGTAAGTAATAGGATGTGTGCAATTTTAACACGTTCAGTAGAAAACTAATATTAGTTTAATGAGAGATTATGCCAAATCTGAAACAAATTATCCAGAATTTCTAGAATTTTTTCAGCACAATCTATAAACTTCCCCACTTGCCAATAATCATGTCATGCCGTAGAGTGGCATTGGATTAGCATCTCACAATAGTAGAGATTTCTAAAAACTTGTGCAAACAGCAAAAAAGGTTAAAAAAAAGACACCGGTCCATCAAGTCCAACCTATAATTCTACTGTGTTGATCCAGGGGAAGGCAAAGCCCCATGAGATGGATGACAATTTCCTCCTTGGGGTAAAAATTCCTCTCTTAGGGTATGTTCACACGCAGTATTTTCAGGTGTAATTCGGGCATTTTACGCCTCGAATTACGCCTGAAAAAACGCCCCTAATACGCCTACAAACATCTGCCCATTGCTTTCAATGGGTTTTACGGTGTTCTGTTCCTACGAGCCTTTATTTTACGTGTCGCAGCATGCTCTGTCTGTTGCGGACCAGTGGCGGACTGGTTGCGGACTCATGGCGGAATTTCTCCATTGACTTCAATGGAGATTCTAAATTCCGCAATGAAGTCCGCAGCTGTCATGCACATGTTATGTGTGGTGCGGATGCGTCTTGCTTTTTGGACATGACATTTCTTCATTCTGGCTGGACCTATGTATTTCTAGGTCTACAGCCAGACTGAGGAAGTCAATGGGGCTCCCGGAATTACGAGAGCGTTGCTAGAAGACGTCAGTAAATAGTCACTTTCCAGGGTGCTGAAAGAGTTAAGCGATCGGCAGTAACTGTTTCTGCACCCTGGACAGTGACTACCGATCACAATATACAGCAACCTGTAAAAAAATAGAAGTTCATACTTACCGAGAACTCCCTGCTTCTGTCTCCAGTCCGGCTTCCCAGGATGACGTTTCAGTCTAAGTGACGGCTGCAGCCAATCACAGGCTGCAGCGGTCACATGGACTGCCGCGTCATCCAGGGAGGTTGGGCTGGATGCCGAAAGAGGGACGCGTCACCAAGACAACGGCCGGTAAGTATGACATTCGTTTACTTTCACTAGGGAAAGTGCTGTCCCTTCTCTCTATCCTGCACTGATAGAGAGAAGGGAAGCACTTTTACCGCAGTCCGCAGCAGCTAGTCCGCATCAATTTACTGCATATTTTGGGCAGATCCGCCGCAGAATCTGCAACGCAGATTCTGTGCGGCATTGATGCGGACAGCTGCGGAGGAAATCCGCCACGTGGGGGCATGCCCTTAGGCTACATTCACACAAAAAAAATGGCCATTAAAAACTGATCAACTGTTAGTTTTTCATGGCCATTTTGCATCAGTGTGTCTCCAAATTTTAATACATTTCCAGCCCGTCTGTCTGTTTTTAATGGCCGTTTGTCATCCGTTTTCCATCCTTTTTTCAAAAAGGATGGATTTCATTTATCAGGTTTTTTTTTGTCCCAACCCCCCGATAACACCACAGTGCCAATGTTGATAGTGCTGCAATGCCCCTGTAGATAGTGCCACAGTGCCCACTGTAGATAATGCCCACATTGGGCCAGTGCCCACATATAAAGTGCCAGTGCCCACATAGTGCCACAGTGTCCACTATAGTACCACAGTGCCCACATATTACATAGGTTGAAAAAAGATACTGGTCCATCAAGTTCAACCTTTCTTAATAAATTACCCGTCATTCATTGCTTGATTAGTTATAACGCTCAATGCCATTCGTAAATAAATAGGCATCTAGCCTTTTTTCTAAATGCTGACATAGTATCTGCCATCACTACCTCTTGGGGTAGGGCATTCCATAGCTTGAAACACCCTTAACTTTAAAGAACCCTTTTTCTATATTGATGTCTGAAACGTCTTTCTTCCACATGCAATGGGTGCCTCCTGGTCCTTTTGTAGATTCCTTGGAAGGAACAGATATAAAGTGACATAGTACCCATATATAAATTGCCAGTGCCCAAATAGTGCCATAGTGCTGATTGTGGATAGCGCCACAGTGTCCCCTGTAGATATTGCCACACCCTCCATATAGTGACACAGTGCCCATGTAGATAGCGCCATCCCCTGTAGATAGCACCATCCCCATCCCCTGTAGATAGCGTCACTGTAGCTCACTGTAGGAGCGGAATCCCTCTGTCAATATATGGACGGTGACGTCAGGAGAACGGAATCCCCTGCCAGATCGTCAGCAGTGCTCTGGCCGGGGATTCCGCTTCAGGAGTAGCCCCTGACGTCACTGTCCATATATGGATAGTGATGCCAGGGGCTTATCCAGGCAGGGAATCTCCGGACAGAGGGTCCTCAAAGCTCTGGCCGGGGATTCCGCTCTAGAAGTAACCCTGTGATGTCACTTTCCATATATGGATAGTGACGCCGGGGGTTTCTCCAGGGGCGTAATCCGATCAAGAGATTGGTCTGGCCACTGGGGATTCTGCTTCTACAGGGTGCTGCAGTGGCGTTATCTACAGGATGGGGAGTTGCTATCTACAGGCAGGGGCTGCTTTTTACATGGGGGGGGGGCTATCTACAAGTCAGGAGTCCATGGCCAGAGATGTTGTGATGCTCTGGCCGGGGACACCATTTTTGAAAGCCCTAACTTCACTGTCTTTATACGGACAGTACTGTCAAGGGCATCCCCGGGCTCAGCGCTCAAAGTAGCGATGTGTGCTGGGAGTCCTTGTCCAGGATCAGTATTTACCAGCCGTTACAAGGATTGATTCCTGAAAAACGGCCAGTAAAAACTGATCCATTGAGTTCTATGGATGCCGTCTGGCCGTGAAAATGGCCAAAAGTAGGACATGTCCTATTTTTTTGATGGCTGGTATTAACGGGCCATTGAAAAAATGGCTGTGTGAATACACCCATGGAACTTCATTATTCTGATAATGGCAGTTTTTCACTGTGAATATAGCCCAACTTGAAGTATGGCAATCAGAAAAAATGCCTGGATCAACGTCCCATCTCCAGAATCCAGTACTCATAACCTGTAATATTATATTTTACAGGAAAAGCATCAAGGCCCTTCTTGAACTTGCTCAATGAATCGACCATCACAACATCCTGTGGCAGAGAGTTCTATAGTCTCACTGCTCTCACAGTAAAGAATCCCCGACTGTGATGACGGAGAAACCTTTTTTCCTCTAGATGTAGAGGATGCCCCCTTGTCCTTGTTACAGGCCTAGAAGTAAAAATATTGTTAGAAAGATCTCTGTAGTGTCCAATTATATATTTGTACATTGTATTCGCCCCTAAGCCGTCTTTTTTCTAAACTGAATAGCCCCAAGTTTGATAGCCTTTCTTGGTAAATCAATCCGCCCATTCCCTTAAGTACCTTGGTCGCCCTTACTGCACCCGTTCTAGTTCAGCCATGTCCTTCTTATAAACAGGTGCCCAAAATTGTATACAATATTCCATATAAGAAAAATGTTCTATAATTCTGACTGAAACGGCGCAGAAAAAAACTGGACTACGTGCTGTGCGACAAATTTATTATGCGTATTAGACACTTTTTGGAACCTTCATAGACAGTTTTTAAAGTGTCTAGAAAAGGGGGCATATCAAAGATGAGTAGTAAAATGCGCCGGACTATTTAATTGCGTGAGCCTTTTTTAGTGCAAAATATTGGTGTAAAGTATGCCAGCCAAGAGATGACGTAAGGAAGAAAAAAAGTGTAGAACATGTCTAGCAAGGTGCGCCACTGTGATAATTTTGGTGCAGTTTCTGCCTATATGGTCTAGTTTTATTCTTACTATAGAAGGTATTAATAAATCTCCAGCGTATACAATTTGCCCAATGTGTCTTGTTTTTTTTTTAGCATGTTAAAAGAACTAGTAACCTTGTGGTCTGTAAAAAAGGATTGAGGGTTTGGTCTGTTTTAGGATGACAAGTTTTCATAATGTGTACGACTTTTTGACTAATTTTAATAGATGATTAATATTGTCTTAAAGAGGCTCTGTCACCAGATTTTGCAACCCCTATCTGCTATTGCAGCAGATAGGCGCTGCAATGTAGATTACAGTAACGTTTTTATTTTTAAAAAACGAGCATTTTTGGCCAAGTTATGACCATTTTTGTAATTATGCAAATGAGGCTTGCAAAAGTCCAAGTGGGTGTGTTTAAAAGTAAAAGTCCAAGTGGGTGTGTATTATGTGCGTACATCGGGGCGTTTTTAATACTTTCACTAGCTGGGCGCTCTGATGAGAAGTAACATCCTCTTCTCTTCAGAACGCCCAGCTTGTGACAGTGCAGATCTGTGACGTCACTCACAGGTCCTGCATCGTGACGGCCACATCGGCACCAGAGGCTACAGTTGATTCTGCAGCAGCATCAGCGTTTGCAAGTAAGATCGACTTACCTGCAAACGCTGATGCTGCTGCAGAATCAACTGTAGCCTCTGCTGCCGATGTGGCCGTCACGATGCAGGACCTGTGAGTGACGTCACAGATCTGCACTGTCACAAGCTGGGCGTTCTGAAGAGAAGAGGATGTTACTTCTCTTCACAGCGCCCAGCTAGTGAAAGTATTAAAAACGCCCCGATGTACACACATAATACACACCCACTTGGACTTTTACTTTTAAACACACCCACTTGGACTTTTGCAAGCCTCATTTGCATAATTACAAAAATGGTCATAACTTGGCCAAAAATACTCGTTTTTTAAAAATAAAAACGTTACTGTAATCTACATTGCAGCGCCTATCTGCTGCAATAGCAGATAGGGGCTGCAAAATCTGGTGACAGAGCCTCTTTAATGTGAAAATACTCGAAGGTGACTATAGACTACTTAAAAACTTGATCACAAATCTTAGAGAGTGCTTGATGGTCTTGCAATTAAAAAACATGTTGCCGAACAAAACCACCTAGAATTGTGTACAATGATGACTGGAACTATAAATTCAAGTTCATCGCAATATTGAGTAATCACCACATGTAATGATGTATCATACGCTTCATGATCAGGAGCTATAGGCGAACAAACAGCAAATTACATGTATTATCGAAGCATATAAAGGCACCCTTACATATACATGATGGACAAATAATTCCCACTCTACAGACAGACATGCAATCAAGCAAGTCTCTACACAGTAAGAGAGATGGGAGGATTCACTCATTGCGACTGACTGCCAGGGAGAGCTAAGGGAGGGAGGGAGGAGGACTCTCTGGGTGCCCAAGTGACAGTGAAATTAACTTCATAAGAGCTTATCTGAGTGACAATGGAGGCTCATATTCAGGCAAGTTCAGTCTCCGAAACTGAAGACAGAAGAAAGTCCGGAGCACAAACATCTGAGCTTGAAGTAGAAAGGCTGCATATAATTATTAAACGTGACGTGAGGATCCATGAGTACAGTCAGGTTTTTCTTTTTGGCTGGAGCTATATTTAAAGAGATCTTATAAAAGAGAACACCTTAGCCCTTGTGCACTGTAATTCCTGCTTTCTGCTTCTTTCTTCCAGAAGGTAATGTCAGTAGGTCTCACGGTTCTGTCATCCTTTATTGAATTGTGTATACAGTATCTCTAGACATACATTTTTACAATGTGACTGGAAGTGCTCTATCCTCGATACAGTTAGTAATGCTTCCTCCTTCCTCACTTTGAGATTCATAGAACTTCTGTAAGGGTGAGAAATCAGGTCACTGTCTAAACTATTCAACGTCAGCTTTCACTTCAGCAACTGGGCCACACAGGCTGTGCAACCATTCCCCCGAGTGTCCTGCGTTAACATGCAAAAACTGTCTGCAATGCTAAGTATAAAGTCATATGGTCTATAGCTGAGGCACGCGCTTCATATATTACCGAATGACAAGGGGCACAATGAATGACTGTATAAAGACATAAACTGTACACACGAAAAAATTAATATAATCCTTGTGAATCCATTGGATAACTTTTCCAACCCCTTTAGATTGTAATCTTTCGGGCAGGGTCTTCTCCTCCTTTTTGATTAGATGATAATGATTGATAAAACATAAAAATATTTACATAAATCATCAATATAACAAGTTGAGTAACTTTATAAACCCATTGCATTAGGGACTGTTCACATCAGCGTTCGAGTTTCGTTCATCGGTTCCGCTCAACTTTTCCATCAGAGAATGAACGGAAAGCCGAACGGAAACTATCGCTTCCGTTTGCATTACCATTGATTTCAATGGTAATTTTTTCCGCTTCAGTGTGTTCCAGTTTGTTTCCGTTTTCATAAAGTTTCCGTTTTTTTTCACGGAAACAATAGTGTAGTAGACAGCACTATTGTTCCCCTTAAAAACATGCTTCTTGGTGCGAGAACATGTGCAGGACACCCCTCATTGAAAAAACTGAAATAGGGTGAGAAAATTGACCCAGGTGTCATAAAAACGGTGTGAAGGGGGAAAAACAAACACCAGGCACTTTAGGGTGGCAAAACGAGGCACCATAATGGGGAGTCCATTTTCATCTTTGCTATTGGCCCCCTCTCTTCTATATATTCCATGCAAAGGACTATGGCTGAGTTCATGGTGGATTTTATGCTTTGGAATGCAAAACTGTGTCAAACCTGTAACAAAATCCACAACAAATTTGCAATGTGTGAACTATTGCTGAGACAATAGAGGTCATATAGTATAGTCATACATTCAGATACCGGTCTTCCTTATTTTAAAAAAGTTTTAATTCACACGAGATTTAAATAGCTGGATATTTATAGAGTCAGCCATGTACAAGCTGTTATCACAGTTGCTGTTTTGCAATGTATAAGTAATATTACCTCTATGGTAATCCATGTAGCCTGCAGAGATGAAAGGTTGCCTAATTTATTTCACCGTGATGTTTTAGTGAATAATCTGCACAACGCCCCGGGCTAAAACAAGAGGTACAACCGACTGAAGTTCTCAGAGGCTCAGGGAAAGACGTTGTCACTATTTATAACAGGAATGTATATGATGAAATAAGTGACAAGGGACTGGAATTTAAAATGCTAAACTGTTATTTAAAAAAAAAATTGCATGTCTAACATATTTTTATATAGTCATGTGAAAAAAATAAACACACCTCATGTAAAGTTTTTTTATTTTTTTAACCTGTATAGACATGAATGTTTTTTTCTTCACAGTTTTTATCAGTTTTTATCACTTTTTTGTTGTGCTTTTTCTAGTCGTGGCAAAACCGCATCACTTTTGTAAAAACAGTCCTGATTTTTCCAAGGCAAAAAACATTACAAATTGTCTGGGAATGTCCGGTTATTAATCAGTTTTGGGCTTTTATTCACCGTTTGTTAAACACTGAATTGAGTTTATCTGTGGTTTGCTCCCTAGAGATCAGTCTATGGGTGGGTACACACTACCCATAGACTGCGTAAAACTACACAGCGTATCCGCCCTGGAAGTCGCAAGGAATTTCGTCCTAAAAATATGCACAAAATAGTGGTGCCGTTTTTCGGGCGGAATGTCTGCTGCGGAATTTCTACAGGAAAAAAAAATGTATACTTACGCTGGGCGTAGTCAGGGCGGCGCTTCCCTCTCTTCTGAACGTAGCCTGGCCTCCTGGGATGAAGCTGTAGTCCATGTGACCGCTGCAGCCTTTGATTGGCTGCAGCAGTCACATGTGATGAAACATCATTCCACGAGGCCGGGCTGCGTTCAGAAGAGAGGATCATGTAGCTAGGACTACGGTTGTGGTAAGTATAATGTTTTTTTATTATAAGTATAAGGTTTTTTTTTCTCATTTGCGATTTTTGTGGCGGAATCGCAGTGTTTCTGCCGCAAAAGTTGCATCACATAGGTCTTTGTTGTGGGTTTTACCTCCCCATTGAATATACTATAAATGTTCTCTGCCCATAAGTCTATCCTCCCGAACTGGAAACTTACTAAAGTACCCACTGTATCCCATTGGGCACATTTGATAGATGCAAATCTTCCCCTGTATAAATTAATATACAGTATGTTGTAAGAGGGACAGCTGACCATTTCCTTTCGGCTATGGGACCCTTGGCTTAAAGCTCAGTCACGTATAACAACACTGCAGGCGTATTCTCTCAAGCATCACTGTGTGAATGGGTATGCATGGGCACCTGATCGTAGTTTCAAAGAAGATAATTATCGAATGCCATTAATGTGATAATGTGACTTTTGGATATATTTTTCAGTATTATGGTGACTTGACACATGTATAGAAACAGGTGATGTATTATGCTTTGTTCAAAGTATTTTATTGTTAAGTTGGAAATGCAAAACTAAAAACACCACACAAAAAAAAGACTACAAAAACAAAATATAAAATTCACAGAAATGCCATTTCCTCCTGTGGAAAAATAACTACTTTAAGGCTAGAATCACATGGGCAGCAGTGGACTGAGTGATAATTTTTGCACTGCGGTTACCGACAGCTGTTTTTACGTGAATATTTTGCAGTTAAACCGCAGTTTTACCTGCAAAAATGCACCAACATTGCAATCATTTGGAAAATGTGCTGATTTGCCATAAAACCACGTGTCAGCATGGTTTCTGGCCACATTGCAGCCTCACTTCGGCCAGACAGGGGCTGCTACATGTATCCGTACCTTTTAGAGAGGATCATGGCGGAACATCTTATTTAAATCTAAAGTTGCACAACGACTGTTAAGGATCTGCCAGGCACAGCTTCTGTATCTACGCCCATAGGTAATCAGTCTGCACCTGCTTCTATGTCTATGAAACTGACTCCACCTTCCACCACTCAGGATGGCAGGCTTAGGAGTGGGAAAGCATATCACAGCCTGGCCAGACGGCGCTAGCTCCCGCCCTCTGTCTATTTATACCTGCCTTTCCTGTTCCTCCTTGCTTGTGATTCTTCTCGCTTGGTTTCCTGGCCCTGCTGCAGCTTCTTGAACTATTTGACCCTGCTTCATATTGACCCTGGCTTACTGACTACTCTCCTGCTCTGCGTTTGGTACCTCGTACACTCCTGGTTTTACTCGGCTTGTTCTCTATTCTCCTGCTCTGCGTTTGGTACCTCGTACACTCCTGGTTTGACTCGGCTCGTTCACCACTCTTGTTGCTCACGGTGTTGCCGTGGGAAACTGCCCCTTTTCCCTTGCTTCTGTGTACCCTTGTCTGTTTGTCTGTCGTGCACTTATTGAGCGTAGGGACCGTCGCCCAGTTGTACCCCGTCGCCTAGGGCGGGTCATTGCAAGTAGGCAGGGACTGAGTGGCGGGTAGATTAGGGCTCACTTGTCTGTTTCCTTACCCCCATCATTACATAATCACAAGCCAGCGGTACGACTTGACCAACGCCTCAGGGAACGACAACTTGAACGTTGCCTCGTTCTTCCACGGAAGACTCGGAGGTACCTATGCAACTCGGGGCCTCCGTTTCCCCTCAACAACGTAGAGAGTTCCGCAGGAAGAATGGTCTCTGCTTCTATTGTGGGCATGACAAGTATCAAGTGAACACCTGTCCTAGGCGTAAGAATAAGCAGCCGGAAAACTTCCGCGCCTAAGTGATCATCGGGGAGGTCACTTGGGCGCACAGGTATTTCCCGTAAGTATGAAACGTAATAAAATCTTGCTTTCCTTTCAGGTCTCTTTTGGTGGTAGGTCTGCTACATGTAGTGCCTTCGTGGATTCAGGGTCTTCTGCTAATATCATGTCTGTGGAATTTGCTATATCTCTAGCTATGCCTTTGATTGATTTGCCTAAACCTGTCCCGGTAGTGGGTATCGACTCCACTCCTCTTGCTAATGGTTATTTTACACAGCATACCCCTGTTTTTGAACTCCTTGTTGGCTCCATGCATTTGGAGCAGTGCTCTGTACTGTTGATGCAGGGATTATCGTCCGATTTGGTTTTAGGCCTTCCCTGGTTGCAGTTGCATAATCCCACGTTTGACTGGAATACTGGGGATCTTACCAAATGGGGTAATGAATGATTGAAGTCATGTTTTTCTGTTAATTCTATTTCTCCCCCTGAGGAGGTGAACACGCTACCTGAGTTTGTTCAGGACTTCGATGATGTTTTCTCTAAAGAGGCCTCCGAAGTGTAAGGAACCAGTATCCCCTTCCTTTGATTCCTGATCTCTTTAATCAGGTTCAGGGGGCCCAACGGTTCTCTAAGTTTGATCTACAGGGGGCGTATAACCTTATCCGCATCAAAGAGGGGGATGAGTGGAAGACTGCGTTTAACACGCCCGAAGGTCATTTCGAATACCTCGTCATGCCCTTTGGGTTGTGTAATGCTCCCGCGGTCTTCCAGAGTTTCATAAATGAGATTTTAAGAGATTACCTGGGGATATTTCTTGTAGTGTACCTTGATGACATACTTGTGTTTTCCAAGGACTGGTCCTCCCCCATTGAGCATGTCAGGAAGGTGCTCCAGGTCCTTCGGGAAAACAAACTGTTTGCGAAGACCGAAAAATGTGTGTTTGGGGTGCAGGAGATACCATTTTTGGGTCAAATCCTCACTCCTCATGAATTCCGAATGGACCCCGCCAAGGTCCAGGCTGTGGCGAAATGGGTCCAACCTGCCTCCCTGAAGGCATTACAGTGCTTCTTGGGGTTCGCTAATTATTACAGGAGATTTATTGCTAACATCTCGGTAATCGCTAAGCCTCTTACGGATCTCACTCGCAAGGGTGCTGATCTCCTCCGCTGGCCTCCTGAGGCTGTCCAGGCTTTTGAGGTCCTTAAGAAGTGCTTTATCTCGGCCCCGGTGCTGGTTCAGCCCAACCAAATGGAGTCATTTATCGTGGAGGTTGACGCGTCCGAGGTGGGAGTGGGGGCTGTCTTGTCCCAGGGTACCAGGTCTCTCACCCATCTCCGTCCCTGTGCCTACTTCTCCAGGAAGTTTTCGCCCACTGAGAGTAACTATGATATTGGCAACCGCGAACTCTTAGCCATTAAATGGGCATTTGAAGAGTGGCGCCACTTCCTGGAGGGGGCTAGGCATCAGTTAACCGTCCTTACCGACCACAAGAATCTGGTTTTCTTAGAATCTGCCCGGAGGCTAAACCCGAGAAAAGCTCGATAGGCGTTATTTTTTACCAGATTCAACTTTTTGGTTACCTATAGGGCTGGGTCTAAAAATATTAAGGCTGATGCACTGTCGCGTAGCTTCATGGCCAGCCCTCCTTCGGAGGAAGATCCTGCTTGTATTTTGCCTCCAGATATAATCATTTCCTCTATTGATTCTGATTTAGTCTCTGAAATTGCTGCTGATCAAGGTTCAGCTCCCGGGAACCTTCCTGAGAACAAGTGGGTTTGTTCCCCTGCAATTCCGGCTAAGGGTACTTAGGGAAAATCATGACTCCGCATGGTCATCCATGCATCCTGGGTACCAAGCACCTCATTGCCAGAAACTATTGGTGGCCTGGGTTGCCTAAAGACGTTAAGGCCTACGTCGCCGCTTGTGAGGTTTGTGCTAGGTCCAAGACTCCCAGGTCCCGACCAGCGGGCTTACTACGTTCTTTGCCCATTCCCCAGAGACCTTGGACCCATATCTCCATGGATTTTATCACCGATTTGCCTCCATCTCAAGGCAAGTCGGTGGTGTGGGTTGCAGTAGACCGCTTCAGTAAGATGTGCCACTTTGTGCCCCTCAAGAAACTACCCAATGCTAAGACGTTAGCTACCTTGTTTGTCAAACACATCCTGCGTCTCCATGGGGTCCCTGTCAATATTGTTTCTGACAGAGGGGTACAATTTGTTTCTTTGTTTTGGAGAGCCTTCTGTAAAAAGTTGGAGATTGATCTGTCCTTCTCCTCTGCCTTCCATCCTGAAACTAATGGCCAAACTGAGAGGACTAATCTGTCTCTAGAACAATATTTAAGGTGTTTTATCTCTGACTGTCAATATGATTGGGTCTCATTCATTCCCCTCGCCGAATTTTCCCTTAATAACCGGGTCAGTAACTCGTCAGGGGTCTCCCCCTTTTTCTGTAATTTTGGGTTTAATCCACGGTTCTCCTCCGTTTCACCTGGTAGTTCCAACAATCCCGAGGTAGAGGTCGTTCATCGGGAACTGTGCACAGTCTGGGCCCATGTTCAGAAGAACCTGGAGGCATCCCAGAGCATACAAAAAAACTCAGGCAGATAGAAGACGTTCTGCTAACCCCTTGTTTATGGTCGGGGATCTGGTGTGGCTATCGTCAAAGAACTTGGGCCTTAAAGTCCCGTCCAAGAAGTTTGCTCCCCGGTTTATAGGGCCGTACAAGGTCATTGAAGTCCTCAATCCTGTCTCCTTCCGACTGGAGTTGCCCGCATCTTTTCGAGTACACGACGTGTTTCATGCCTCCCTCCTTAAACGCTGCTCCCCGTCCTTTGCTCCCTCGAGGAAACCTCCTGTCCCCGTTCTCACCCCTGAGGGGGTAGAATTCGAGGTGGCCAAGATTGTGGACAGCAAGATGGTCCAAGGCTCCCTCCAGTACCTGGTCCATTGGAGAGGATACGGGTCTGAGGAGAGGACTTGGGTAACCGCCCGGGATGTTCACGCTGGGGTATTGGTCAGGAGGTTCCACCTTCGTTTCCCCAATAAACCAGGTCCATCTCATAAATGGGGGGGTACTGTTAAGGATCTGCCAGGCACAGCTTCTGTATCTACGCCCATAGGTAATCAGTCTGCACCTGCTTCTATGTCTGTGAGACTGGCTCCATCTTCCACCACTCAGGATGGCAGGCTTAGGACTGGGAGAGCCTATCACAGCCTGGCCAGACGGAGCTAGCTCCCGCCCTCTGTCTATTTATACCTGCCTTTCCTGTTCCTCCTTGCTTGTGATTCTTCTTGCTTGGTTTCCTGGCCCTGCTGCAGCTTCTTGAACTATTTGACCCTGCTTCATATTGACCCTGGCTTACTGACTACTCTCCTGCTCTGCGTTTGGTACCTCGTACACTCCTGGTTTGACTCGGCTTGTTCACTACTCTCCTGCTCTGCGTTTGGTACCTCGTACACTCCTGGTTTGACTCGGCTCGTTCACCACTCTTGTTGCTCACGGTGTTGCCGTGGGCAACTGCCCCTTTCCCTTGCTTCTGTGTACCCTTGTCTGTTTGTCTGTCGTGCACTTATTGAGCGTAGGGACCGTCGCCCAGTTGTACCCCGTCGCCTAGGGTGGGTTGTTGCAAGTAGGCAGGGACTGAGTGGCGGGTAGATTAGGGCTCACTTGTCTGTTTCCTTACCCCCATCATTACAACGACTTTTGGTCATTGTCAAATCACGAGTTACTACAACCACATCTTCAATTGTGTGACAATCACAAGAATTCCGACATTCTCGGAAATTTTTGTTATCATTAGGAGTCGCCCTCAATTTTTTTCCTCATATTGAAACATTGAGGTCGCATGAGAGTTGTGGCAACTCGTGATTTGTGGTAACTCGTGACAACCGAAAGTAACTTTGGAGCTCTAGCCTTCATTTTAGACTTTGTTTGGCTTGATCTTAGTTGAAATGTGTGGTATTACTATGTCCAGATACAAAGTCTGGAAAAGGGTTTAAAAAGATCGCCAAACAACTGGACATCAATCACTCCACTTTCAAATAGCTACCAGCTTGCCAAGACCAGGCCGTCCAAGCAAGTTCAGCCCCAGAGCAGAACACAAGATGAAGTCTCTAAGACTCCATTGATTTACACAGCAGCGATGTGCAGCCACGTAAACAGAGATTAACGTTAATCAAGTGTCCTGATAATGAATACACATGAAATCCAGCCTGGACGTCATGTGTATTCACAATCCTGACACTTCTGACTCTTTTCCTTGAGATTTCTAGCAAGGGAAACGAAATCTCGCGAGATTACGGAGGTAAACGAGATTTCGTTTCCCTTGCTGCAAATCTCACAGAAAAGATTCAGAAGTGTCAGGATTCTGAATACACATGACGTCCAGGCTGGATGATCATGTGTATTCATTATCAGGACACTTCTGAAACTTTTCTGTGAGATTTGCAGCAAGGGAAACAAAATCTCGTTTACCTCCGTAATCTCGCGAGATTTCGTTTCCCTTGCTAGAAATCTCAAAGAAAAGAGTCAGAAGTGTCAGGATTCTGAATACACATGACGTCCAGGCTGGATGATCATGTGTATTCATTATCAGGACACTTGATTAACGTTAATCTCTGTTTATGTGGCTGCACATCGCTGCTGTGTAAATCAATGGAGATGAGTGTATGATGCTGACTGGTCACTGATTGGTCAGCGTCATACACGCAAACACGCCCAGTTAAAAACACAATACAGGCCCAGTTGGACATAACGAAAAAAAAACGCCCAGTTGTCCATTTCAAACCTCATTTGCATATATATAAAATAGCTCATAACTTGGCCAAAAATGAACGTTTAAAAAAAAAACTAAAAACGTTATTGTTATCTACATTGCAGCGCTGATCACATGCAATAGGAGATAGGGATTTGAGAATCTGGTGACAGAGCCTCTTTAAAGGGGTTGTACAAGAATTGACAATTATCCAAAGGATAGGTGATAATTGTCTGATCGCTGGAAACACCACCGATCCCAAGTCCCCGTTACTCCTCACTGCACCCCTGCAGTGAGGAGCTTGAATGGAACGGTGGTTGAGCATGTGTCCGCCGCTCCTTTCAAAATTTATGGTACTGATAAAAACAGCCAAGCACTGTACTCAACTGTTTCCGTAATTCCCCTTCACTTTGAATGAAGTGCCAGCATGTATGCTCGCCTGCCGCTCCATTCGATGTCCACCTCACTACGGTCGTGCAGTAAGGAAGAACAGGGAGTTCGGAACCACAGTTCTAGCGATTGGTGGGGGCCCCAGTGGTCGTGGTCCCAGTGATCAGACAATTATCCCCTATTCTGTGGATAGGTGATGACTGCCGATTCTGGGAAAAAAGCTATAAGTGCCTGGCCTGTGTATGATGTGAGATTGGGTTTCGTTTGCACAGAGCAGTGCATTTGACTTTCTACATACATTGGCACCCACATTTAATATTCATCGTTCGCAGCATATAAAGTGATTAATGCATCGCACTTACTCATTTGAAAATGGGTGGCCTAATTATTTAATCAAAGTCGAAACCGTGCCCTTGATGTTTAACAAAGTTTTTTCACTTGGCGCCTATGGGGGATGTGCTGTGATGCCAGCAAACATGCATTTTTTTATTTTATTTTTTTACTTTTATAAGTAACGATCTATTATTCATATGTTCCAGCTTTGAAAGCATTTGGCTGAAATAATTGCAATTAACTTTTAATGAGAATGAGTTTGAACTGAAATCTCATAAGACAACCGACATTGGCCTTTCAGTGTACTGTAGTTACACAGGATGTTAAATATGCAGCTAACACAGTAAAGATGTGTTTAGTAATAAAATATATCTGTCTTGGGAATGCTGGGATAAGCATAAACTAGTAATAGGCCGATTTATATGCAGGCGGCAGTTTTCATTTGCCATTTAATTAATTGCTCTAACTATTACCCAGATTACTATGTGTTAATGATTGATAAGATGAGACGCCATTTATAGCAGACATTTCAAGCAGGTTGCTTATTATCAAAATTCTGTATTTGTGTTATTTACAAATTGCCAGTCTTATCCTGTTAATTTTTGTTAATTGTTTGCATCATTCTTGTATTTAAAATAATAATAAAAAAAACTAAGCAAATAGTCTTAATTAAAACTTTGTAACCCTTTTGTGTCTATAGCTCCTATGCTGACCTACAGGGGCGTAGCTAAAGGCTCATGGGCCCAAGTGCAAAATTTCAGCTTGGGCCCCCACTGCGTGCAACTTCTCTTTATACAGCCGACCATAGCACGTACGTAACTTTCAGCTGCATCGCTGGGTATCTTAAGTGACCCAGCGATGCAGCACTAGCATCAAGTGGCGTTGCTAGAGTCTTAAAAGGTTTTGCCCCCCACAAAAAAAAATATAAACATCGGAGAAAGCATATATAGATGACATACTTTAATAACACGGCAGGCTTAGTTACAGCGGCTCAGCTCTATGTATGAATGTATACATAAATAATGTAGTCACTAAATAACAGATACCAGTTCTACATAGAGTAAAGAGATTGGTTACATCCAGTGACTCACAGGTGACATCTAGCTGTTTACTTGCCCTTTACGTCTCTGGGCCAGACCGCCAAGATGTATTTTTCCAGCCCCGACTCGTCTGCACACAAACTTTTCATCCTGCTGCTACCTCCAATGCCCCTCTTTGTGCCCCCCCATACTTGTTCCCCTTTTGTGTCCCACGGTAATAGTGCCCTCCATTCTGCCCCCACACAGTAATAATACCTTCTTTGTGCCACCACAAATGAATAGATGCCATCTATGTGCGCCTGCACAGTACAAATTCCCCCTGGGTAATTGATTTTATTAATTTCAAGCTATTCAATTAAATGCATCGGATACTAAATAATGTTTAATAAACCTGTAGGGCAGCCTGTTTTATTTCTAGCTTGACATAGATATGTCCTCCAGCAGTGCTTCATATACACTGACACCTGGGACCTCCTGATCCTCTGCAGTTTCCCTCCACCCTCCTGAGTAGAGGAGAGTCACATACTGTAGTCAGTGCTGGTCAGAAGTCACCCTGTAATGTGCCATGTAATGACCCTCCATAACCTCTAGCCCCTTATCAGTATCTTGTCCCTACCTTGTCTAGAACTGTAAATGATGACACCTCTGTTATCAGAGTCCGGTCTGCAGCGCTGTCACAGCTAAATTCTCTCCTTCTGTAAGTAAACTTACAGAAGCAGGAGATGATTGATGGCAGCTACTGCCTTACTTTGGATACGTGGGGGAGAAGCTCTGCTAGCAGTCACATGGGAGCAGGTTGTAAGACTTCCTCCCACCCCAGAAATAGAGAGACAGCAAGCTGTAAACACAGGCTAGATAAGGGATGAAAAAAAAACCAGCATTAAACTGTGTAAAACAGGCTCGTCCTGCACTTACACCCAGGGGGAAATAAGCTGTGATGTGCCCGAGCTCTTTCCTTACACAGCGCGATGTGCAGCAGCGTGTGTATCTAGAATCCTCCTCCCCTGCCTGCTCCAATCAAGTGCCTCAGAGCACAAAAGGGGAGGAGACAGGGGAGAATTGTAGATACACACGCAGCAGCTCATCGCGCTCTTTAACCCTTTCAAGACCGAGCTCATTTTGACCTTCATGACCAGCCCCATTTTCTCAAATCTGAAATGTGTCTCTTTATGTGATAATAACTCCGGAATGCTTTTGCCTATCCAAGCGATTCTGAGATTGTTTTCTCGTGACATATTGTACTTTATGTTAGTGGAAAAATGTGGTCAATAAATTCATTGCTTATTTGTGAAAAACACCAACATTTAGAGAAAATTTGTAAAAATTATGATTTTTCTCATTTTAAATGTATCTGCTTGTAAAACAGATAGTAATACCACACAAAATAGTTACTATTTTATATATTCCATATGTCTACTTTATACTTGCATAGTTTTTTGAACATTATTTTATTTTTCTAGGACGTTACAAAGTTTAGAACTTTTTTTTTTTAAACTCGTTTTATTGAAAGAATTGTACAATACAAATGTCCATAGTACATAACAGAAAATAAACACATTTATGTAGTCACACAAATTTTGAACACAGATGCATAGTGGCTATGGTGGTATTTAACATGTCATAACCTAATAGATCACATAGTTAACCCTCAGTAATAACATCCCAGCGGGCAAAATACTTTCCCAGGCCAATTTGAGTTATTTCAGACAAAATATAGAAATCCTATAAGTAACCAATCATGCAACATCCGTCCTCCTCAAGGTTGCAGCAACTGGTCCCTCAGGTCTGTGAATCTATGCGGAGTATACAGGGTACACGATGAATCACACCAAATCTGCCATATTTTATAAAATTTACCAATACACCCTCTTTTCTTATATAATACTCGCTCATATGGAATAATGGAATTGATCAACGATTTCCATTTCGTCACCCTAGGAGGTCTCTGATCCATCCACCGAAGTGCGATGGTTTTCCTTGCCATGAACAATACTTCTTGCAATAGAATACGCATGTGGAATGGCCACTGATCTTCAGGCAGGACCCCAAATAGACAAATCTTGGGTGAAAAGGGGATCGGCTGCTTCACCACTTCCTCAACCACTTTCAACACCTCCCCCCAAAAGGAGGCCACCACTGGACAATCCCAGATCATATGCCAGAAATCAGATCTGGGAAAACGGCACCGGTGGCATTCAGTGCTAGGATATCTGCCCATTCTATGCAGTCTCACCGGCGTGAGGTAACTCTGATGAACTATAGATAATTGAATCATTTTGTTATTTGCCGCCGGCGATACAGGCATAGGAGATGAAAGTACATCCTCCCATTCCTCCCCTGTCAGATCTGGTATCAGGCTCTCCCATTTATCTTTTACCGGTAACTTGACATTGGCCATTTTAGCTTGTATAAGGGCCGTGTAGACAGCCGAGATCAGCCCCCGGGGGCCCTGTGATTTAAAAACTCCAATCAAAGGGAATCGTGAGAATTCGTGGTCTGACCTAGGGTATTGACTTGCGAGAGCATGTCGCAGCTGCAGATATCTATAGAAGCTTTTCCTAGGGATTTGGAAGTCCTCTTGCATTTGCGCAAAGGATTTAATGACATTATCCGTATACACATCCCCGACTCTACGTACCTCAAAGCCATCCCAGAAAGAGGGGGCCTGCCCCTCCATTACATGTGAAAGAAGGGGATTATCCCATAGTGGCATGTCCACCTGTATATCTGCATATGCATAAATTTGTTTGGCAGCCGTCCATGCCTGCACTTCCACCTTGTGGATTGGGAGCATTTCTTTATAAGTTCCCGGGGAGCTTTCTAGCACTGGCCAAAGGTGTGTTGGATGCAAATATGTAGCGAGGTGCTGTTCCCTCATTGGTAACGGGTCCGGCCCTGTCCATAGCTGTAGATATCTCAACTGCCCGGCTAGATAGTACATAAACAAATCCGGCAGTGCCATTCCCCCCTCTTGTTTAGGTCTCTGCAGAGTAGCCAAGCTGAGTTTGGATCTGTTGGATCCCCATATAAAAGCCGGGAATAATGCATGTAGGGATTTAAAAAAGGCCTTATATACTGGTATGGCTGCGTGCTCCAGAACATACAGACATTTTGGCATAATAACCATTTTAATCAAATTTACGCGACCCGTCACTGCCAGTGGGAGTGCCCCCCACACCTTGAATTTGAGCTTGATATAGTCTAACAGAGGCAATATATTGGTGATTCGATCCTGCTTATGGTCTCGGTTTATGATAATACCCAGATATTTAAATGACGACACCACCTGCAGACCGTGCTCAGCATCCGCCCACCCCACTTCCTTCAAAGGCATGAAAAATGATTTGTTCCAATTAACATGTAGGCCAGAAAATCTACCGAATTGGTTCAGGATTTCAATAGCTAGCCCCAAGTTGTCCTTCGGGTATGACATATACAATATCACGTCATCGGCGTACAAACTAATCCTCTCCTCTCGTCCTCCCACCACTATTCCCCGATATTCTGGGTGCGTTCTGACACGTATTGCCAAAGGCTCAATAGCTATTGCAAACAATAGCGGGGAGAGAGGGCACCCCTGCCTGGTACCTCTACGGAGTTGAAAATAAGGGGACATTATACCATTAATCAAAATTTGTGCCCTCGGATCCTTATACAGGATTTTTATCCATTTAATGAAAATTGGGCCAAAACCAAACCTCTGTAATGCTTCAAACAAATATGCCCACTCAACGGAATCGAAGGCCTTGGCCGCATCAAGAGATGCCATTGCCCAGTCCTCCTTCAGTGCCTCTCCTATTTGAGCCAAAATTTGAACCTTGCGTATATTGTCAGATGTGGACCTCCCCGGCATGAAGCCTGCCTGATCCGGGTGGATGAGTTGTAATATCACCTTATTCAGTCTATTTGCCAGTACCTTTGCAAGTATCTTGTAGTCTAGATTCAGTAATAAAATAGGACGGTAAGAACTACAGTCCCTAGGGTCTTTGTCAGGTTTTAGTAACACTACAATTGTGGCATCATAGAAACTGTCCGGGAGTTTTCCCTCCCCCCGGGCATATGACTATATAGAGCATAATGGGGGAATGAGCTGGTCAGAATAACGAAGATATACCTCCAATGGTACCCCGTCTGGGCCCGATGCCTTACCCTTCGACATATCCCTCAATGCCTGTGTAACCTCGTCTTCTGTGATATCAAGTTCTAACATATCCCTGCCAGCCACATCTAACTGTGGAAATTTCAAGTCCTCCAAGTATGATACACACTCGGACCAATCATACGTAGACTGGGAGGAGTATAAGTCCCTATAGAATTGGGTGAATCGGGCCGCTATACTAGGGGTATCAGTCAACTCACGGCCCTGACTGTCCTTAATCTTTAGTATTGCTGAGCTCTGAGAGCTGTGGTGAATTAAATGAGCCAGCAATTTACTTGATTGGTTTCCCAATTCAAAATAGGTTTGCCGAGCAAAAAACAGTTTCCTATCAGCTTTTTCTTGTAGTAATAATAAGTATTTACGGCCCATCGTCAGCCATGCATGTTTATTTGCTTCCGATGGGTTTTCTATATATTCGCCCTCCAATGTTTTACATTGCTGTGCAAACTGACCCTCTTCCTTTGCCGCTTCCCTTTTTATGTAGGAGATTGTAGATCGCAAGCAACCTCTCAGGTAGGCCTTCAGGGTATCCCATAAAATATTAAGATTATCACACGAGTTATTGGTATCTTGAAAAACCTCCAATTGATCTGGTATGCGATCTTGCGGCCCTATCAGGGTGAGCCAGAATGGATGAATTTTCCAGCTACCAATCCTCACAGGCCCTGGGTGATTGAAGCACGCTACCATCGGAGAGTGGTCTGACACTCCCCTTACTTCATAAGAAATATCCGTTACCATCGGAACCATTAGAGCGTTCCCAAAGATATAATCTATACGGGACAGGGAATTCCTACCGATAGAATGACATGAGTATACCTTTACATTCGGATGTTTGCACCTAAATATATCTATCCAACCCATTTCTTGAAATAGCAAATTCAACTCTGTTGGAGCCACCGGTGCAACCCCACAATCCACTTCCCCTCTAAATCTATCACACTTGGGATCCATGACCATGTTAAGGTCCCCCATGCCCAGTACCGTAGCTTGTGGATAAGCGGCAGCAAATGCGGCAGCCTCATGTAAAATCTGTGTATTCGCCGGAGGAGGAACATATAGGCCCAGTAATACAAATGGTATAGTGTCGATGTAAGCATGTATAAACACATATCTACCTTCCTTATCCACTTTAAGTTTGACCGCTTCCCACCTCAGAGATTTGTGGATTAATACAGATACCCCCGCGGAGTAGGACGTATGAAAAGAGTGTGAAGACCATTGGATCCAAGGTCTACGCAATAATCTCGCTTTGTCTGGGATTAAATGCGTCTCTTGCAGACATATTATAGAGGGATTAAATTTATGGATACATGCAAAAATGGCCGCCCTTTTCCTCGGGGTACCCAGCCCCCGTACATTCCAAGACACGATCGGTATAGACGCCATTAGTGGGCCTGGAAACTATGTCTGCCTCGTAGGGAAGATGGCTCCCGACTCCTGCATAATACCAATATACTTTCCCTAGCGACCTTTCCCCACCTTCTTTGCACTGTATGACTTTTTAGACATTTGCATTCATAAATGAGTATAATTTCGCCTAAATACGGCGTTGAAAACATAAACGACAGAACTAACATATAAACAGTAAATTGTATCGGCAATTCAAGATGACACATAGGCCATTGCCGAATCATGCCCTCCTCGTGGCACCAAAGAGTAACGGGGAAGGTCCCGTGCTATTAGGCAGTGTTAATGTATCCTTCCCTATCTGCATCTTCAAACATCACATTACATCTTAAGCCCTTTCCATAAATTCGTACAGGAGGACTATAAATCAATCAGCAGTGTAAACAATACATCAGTAATATTTAACCGCAATATGCTTCCTGCGCAGATACCAGGATCTCTCCTGCGATTTCTCAACTGAGACCCCTTCTTCACTTCGGCCGGATCACTCCTTCCCATTATAGGCCAAGCTCCGTGAACAGAATGGTAACAGATTGATAGTCCCGGCAGTCCATTCAAATGAAATGGGGAGGATAAGAATGACCCTTTTCAGGGCCTCCGGATCTATCCACCCGCCGGATAAATCTTCAAGTTGGGTGTACCGTAACATTGGAATCCCTCCTTAAACACAGGAGATCAACCAGCAAAAAGAAACCTTTTAGCCTGCATCAGGCGCATGAGGAACTCCAGCATTATCTTTAAATTCCAGCACTTTCCATCCTCACCCTCCAAAGGGATCACACGCGGCGGGGCGATCTCTTCCCTCTCACCCAATCGTCGGCCTCCAGCGGAGAGTTAAAAAAGATAGAACGGTCGTTATCCACTACCCGCAGCCTTGCAGGATACGCCATAGAATATGGGATATTGAGATCCCTCAGCCGCCTTTTCACCGCCATAAACGTAGCTCTGCGCTTTTGTAGATCAGCCGAGAAATCCGGGAATATGGATATAGCAACGCCATTATACTTAATTCCTTGCAGCCGGCGGGCTTGACGTAGGATCATGTCCCTGTCGTTACAATTAAGCAACCGGGCCAGCATCGGCCTCGGAGGGGCCCCCGGTGGAGGTGGTCTTGCCGGCACTCTGTGCGCCCTTTCTACTGCAAAGGCCTGCGAATAAGGTGCATCTGGCAGTATCTCTTTCAACTACTTAGATATGAATTCGCCCGGATCTTGGCCCTCCGACTTCTCAGGCATTCCTATTATCCGGATATTATTCCGGCGCAGCCTATTTTCCAAATCATCATTTTTTTGTTTTAATAACTCCGTCATGGATTCCAAATCCGTAATCGCACGTGGCATGGCCGCCATCCTGTCTTCCACCCCCGACACTCTATCCTCCACATGCGTCACTCGTTCTCTCAAGGCCTGCATATCCTGCCTGATGAGGCCTATATCAATTTTCACCTCCTCCATCTTAACGGTCAGCGAGGTCTTGCATGCTGATATGGCTGCCAGGAGTTTATTCATCACCTCCGTCGGGGTAGGTTCCGGCTCTGTCTCCTCCACCACCGCTGAGGAAGATGTCGTCCCGCCAGGCATCTCACTGCCCTTTGAGCGCTGCTGAAGAGAAGCACGGCCGCCATCTTTGATATCTTCCCGGGCATAGCTCTGTAGTTTTTCAGTGGCCGTTTGACCTCTCGTGGGGCCCATAACTCCACTCTTACCACCCGACTGCTGCCTGGATCTCCGGGACGTAATGATGAAGGTAAGGAACGATCAGGATATTCACAGGATCAATATAGTACGGGACCACAGCGGAGCTCTCAAGTCATGCGACTGCTCCCGTTGCGCGCCAAGCCACGCCCCCCACAAAGTTTAGAACTTTAGCAGCAATTTCTCACATTTTCAAGAAAATTTCAAAAGGCCATTTTTACAGGGACCAGTTCAGTTCTGAAGTGGTCTTGAGGGCCTTATGTACTAGATAGACCCCATAAATCACCCCATATTAAAAACTGCACCCCTCAAAGTATTCAAAATAGCATTCAGAAAGTTTCTTAACCCATTAAGCGCTTCACAGGAATTAAAGCAAAGTAGAGGTGAAATTTACAAATGTAATTTTTTTTGCTGAAATTTATTTGTAATAAAAAAAATTCTGTAACACAGAAGGTTTTACCCAAGAAATGCAACTCAATATTTATTGCCCAGATTCTGCAGTTTTTAGAAATATCCCACATGTGGCTCTAGTGTGATAATGGACGGAAATACCGGCCTCTGAAGCAAAGGAGCACCTAGTGGATTTTGGGGCCTCCTTTTTTTAGAATATATTTTAGGCACCATGTCAGGTTTGAAGAGGTCTTGTGGTGCCAAAACAGTGGAAATCCCCCAAAAGTGAGACGGTTTTGGAAACTACACACCTCAAGGAATTTATCTAGGGGTATAGTTATCATCTTGACCCCACAGGTATTTTGCTATATTTATTGGAGTTTGTCTGTGAAAGTGAAAATCTACTTTTTTTCTGAAAAAATATTTAAAAAAAATAATATTTGCAAGGAATAAAGATTAAAAAGCACCCCAGAACTTGTAAAGCTACTTCTCCCGATTACGCCAATACCCCATATGTGGTACTAAACTGCTGTTTGTGTGGTGGCCCGTGGGTGGCGGGGAATGCAGGAACCCAAAATGGTGGATACTGGGCTCTCTGTCTTGTGTCACGGTGGTATTTTGCCTTGCAGGCCTTCCCACCTCCCAGGGACACACACACAGTGATGAGGGGGCTGCACAAGATGATGATGATGACTGTTGTTTCCCCCGGGGCACTCCCTTGGTGGCTGACTCCTGTCTGGTGTTATTTGGGGTGCCCTTGGTGTAGAGTGCAAATAGAAGACAGGAGATGGTGGTGGCAGTTAATCAGGAGAGCTTGCAGCACACTTTTACTTTTCAAGATGGAGATTGTACAATACAAATATGTCATCCAAATTCAGCTCAATCAGTGTAGCCCAATGCTAAATGCAGGAGTGCTATTATCTCTCTACTCACAGTCTCTCTTTCTGGACTCTTCTGGCTCCTTGAGCTGTTATTCCAATGAATCTCTTTAGGCCTGTCTTTCTCTGTAATCCGCAAATGGCTGAACTCAGGAGCACCTTCACTGTGCTTCCTGCTGCATCCACTCCTAGCTCACCACTGCCCTCACTCACTCTAACCACTCCCTAATTAACTCCTCCCAGCTTCTGTTACATTATAGAAAAACACTCCGCATAGGCTGAAACACAATGTCATAACATTTCTGAACCTGTAGATGGCAGCATAACACAACACATGAAGACAAACATAGTTTTCATAGTAGTGCTCCTGTGGGACACTACATACACCCCCTCTTTAAATAAAGCCGTCCTCGGCGTCCGACTCTCCAGGCGGCAGGTTAACCTAAAACAAAGGTTAATCACAATTGCAATAATAAACTAAGAGTCCATACAGTCTCTGAGGAATATGAGGATATAATGCTGAACAGGGAAAATGTCCAAGAGTCCTTGTCATATGAACTGGGGAAAATGAAGGGCTTGTTACCCAATTGGGATGCAAACAATACAATGTCTCTGGTGAAGGATAATCCAAAAATGAAGTCTCAGATTCAACAGTTCAATCTTGATATCGAGCTGGTATCTTACCTCGGGTAGCTCTATCAGATCTCCTCAGGGGCTCCTCTATAACAATTTCAGGGTCCCTGGATTCCTCTGGACCAGGCCGGAACTCGGATGACGAGGTCACTTGGTCTTCGCCGGGATCAAGAACAGTTCTTGGAACAAAAATAGACAGCCAAGGTTGGAACAGCCAATCAAGAGGGGACATACTAGTTGTTGGCGGTAGCGGTTCAGCTGCAGGAGATTTCTCAGTTGTCTGTGGTTCTGCTGGTACCTCTTCCTTTAGGCAGAGCTTGAGACGATTACGGTGGACGACTTGGGAATCTCGGCCTTCGCGCACAATCTCATAGACATCAGTCCCAGGGTGCGGGATGGACTTAATTGTGTATGGTTCTTTCTGCCACTTGCTGTCCAACTTACTTGAACGATGGTTGTTTTTCAGCCACACACGGTCTCCAATTTGGAAGGGTTCTGCTTCGGCCTTTTGATCAAAACCTGCTTGTTGCCTTTGACGAGCATCTTCCATCCTTCTTTCCACAATCTCGTTGGCTTCAGCCAGGCGACGCTGGTGATCACTCACCCACTCTGTGTTTGGCAGGGGGTTGATAGTATCTGGAACTTCGACATCCATGGCCAAGTCCGAAGGCAATTTGCCCTGACGGCCAAACAGGAGATAGTAAGGAGTGTACCCTGTGGAGCAGTGCACAGTGTTGTTATACAGGTACACCAATTCTGGCAGGAGAGTCGGCCAATCAGCCCTCTTCTGGGACGGAACAGTTCTTAACATCCCAATAAGAGTCTGGTTCATCTTTTCACATAAGCCATTACCTTGTGGATGATAAGCGGTAGTTCTCAGCTTCTGACAGCCATAGAGGGAACACAACTCGTGGAACAGTTGAGACTCAAATGCGGAACCACGATCAGTCAGGATCTTGTCCGGACAGCCATAGGGGAGTACGAAATTCTTCCAAAAGATGGCAGCGGTGGTCTTGGCAGTCAGGTCTTTCACTGGCATAGCTACCACGAACTTCGTATAGTGGTCAATTATAGTTATAGCATAAGTATACCCAGTGCGGCTTGGTTCAAACTTGACATGGTCAATGGCTACCAGTTCCAGCGGTCTATGACTGATGATGGGGTGAAGTGGGGCTCTCTGGTCATGACGCTCTCCTCGGCTCTGAGCACAGGTGGGACATTCTCGGCACCACTTCTCTATGTCGTCTCTCATGCCAATCCAGTAAAATCGTCGGCGTATGGTATCTTCCGTTTTATGAACCCCAAAGTGTCCCGATCTGTCATGGTAGGCTTCCAAGATGGATTTGGAATCTCGCCGGGGTACCACAATTTGATGTAGACGCTCACCCGTTACTGGATCCAGGGCAGTCCTCTGTAGTAGACCTCTGGACACGAAAAGTCGATTCCTCAGTCTCCATAGACAAATTAATTCCTGATCAGCTTGACCTCTACGTATTCGGTCCGGAGTCCTCTTCTGAAGAAGGGAAGTCTGCAATTCCTGTAGGTTTCTACTCTCCCGTTGGAATCTAGCCCACTGTCTGGAATCTTGGGAGCAGTCAGGAACATTTGGTTGCGGATGTTCGTTTCGCTTCCTCTGAGCGATCACCGAATTCTGGGTTGCAAACGGAGCATAGAATGTAGGCATCTCTACCTCTTCCCATTCATCATTACATCGGACCAGTTCTTCACCCACAGGCAAACGGGATAAGGCATCGGCATTCACGTTGGACGCACCAGTCCGGTACTTGATCACAAACTGATAATTCGCCAGTCTGGATGCCCATCGCTGTTCAAGAGCTCCCAGTCGCGCTGTATCCAAGTGGGCCAGCGGATTATTATCCGTGAAGACGATGAAGGGTGTTGCAGCCAGGTAATCTTTAAATTTTTCGGTCACTGCCCACACAAGGGCCAGGAATTCCAGCTTAAAGGAACTATAATTCTGGTCGTTCCGTTCAGCGCCTCGAAGACCTCTGCTGGCATAAGCGATGACTCTCTCTTTCTGGTCCTGTACCTGCGACAGGACGGCCCCCAATCCCTTCTGGCTGGCATCAGTATACAGCCTAAAGGGTTGGTTGTAGTCAGGATATCCCAGGATAGGTGGTTCGGTTAACAGCTGCTTCAGCTTCTGGAAAGCGGCTTCATGGGCTTCAGCCCACTCAATCGGGATCCTTCTCTTCATAGCTTCCTTGGAGTGACCTCTTAACAATCCCTGGAGGGGTTCTGCAATCTGGGCAAAGTGTGGGATGAACCGTCTATAATACCCTGCAAATCCCAAGAAACTTCTCACCTCCTTGACTGTGGTAGGGGCTGGCCAGCTCTTTACTGCTGCTACTTTGCCTGGATCAGGAACCACTCCTTCTGCACTCACGACATGGCCTAAGTAATGGACTTCCGGCTTCAGGAGATGACACTTGGAGGGTTTCACTTTCAGGCCATATTTGATGAGGGTTTTGAGGACTTCTGCCAGGTGCTGTAGGTGTTCCTCATAAGTCTTTGAGTAGATGATTACGTCGTCCAGGTACAAGAGGACGGTCTCGAAGTTTTGGTGACCCAGGCAGCGTTCCATCAGCCTCTGGAAGGTTCCCGGGGCATTGCATAGCCCAAAGGGCATACAATTAAACTCGAACAACCCCATGGGAGTAGTGAAAGCAGTCTTTTCCCTATCTTCGGGAGCCATAGGTACCTGCCAATACCCGCTGGTCAAATCCAGAGTTGAGAAGTAGGCAGCAGACCCCAAAGCAGTCAGGGATTCTTCAATGCGTGGCAGGGGATACGCATCCTTGCGAGTGATATTATTGATTTTGCGGTAGTCCACGCAGAATCTAATGTTGCCATCCTTCTTTTTCACCAGGACTAGGGGTGCAGCCCATGGACTGTAGCTCTCCCGAATCACATCTGCGTCCTTCATCTCCCGAATCATTTTCTTCACTGGCTGGTACATGGCTGGTGGAAGGGGACGGTACCTTTCTTTGATGGGTGGATGGACGCCTGTAGGGATGGTGTGCTCAATGATAGTAGCCTTCCCAAAATCCATAGGATGTTTACTGAAGGCTTGTTGATTGTCTTTGGCCACCATCAGGGCTCCTTCGATCTCCTCTTCGGTAGTATTAGCATCGCCAACATGGATCTCGGTCCACCAGGGTTTTGTTGTCATCTCAGGGGTAACTTGATTCTGGGTAGCTTGCTGGAACACTGTAGTCTCAGGGCTCCAGACATCTTGGAAGAAGACCTGTGAGAGCTTAGCAACTGGACGGTATTTACTCAGTACCACAGCCGTATCACCAATGTTCAGGAGGCGAATAGGTACCCTCCCATTAGAAACAGTCACTAGACTTCTGGCTGCTAGCACGGTCGGATGATCTTCCAGAAGAAGAGGTTCCACAAGGGCCTGGTAATCTTGACCTTGCAAACCTGGACGAGCTCGACACCACAGAATGGTTTCCGTCTCTGGTTCCAGAGTCACTGGTTGTGAGTCCATGATGCGGGCACGGCAGATCTCACCCTTTTCATTCGTGAACCTCTGTTGGGCATTCAAGAGACGGATAGCATGCTGAATTGCATTTTGATTGGAGACAGGGACTGTAGAAAGTGCTCGGTGTAGGGCATCTAGCATCTCTTCATAGCAATTCCTAAGAACATTCATGCCCAGCACCACTGGTGGAAAGTCATCATCCCAGACGTTCACTACAATTACGCCTTGCTGGGGCAGTTCAGTTTCTCCCATCTGGATCGTGGGTTCCCAGTAGCCCCGATGGGGTATTGATTGTCCATTACTGGCTACAATGTTAAGCCACGTGTCTGGGGGTTGTATCAGCTGGTCGAGGTCCCAGTACTTCTCAAACCAACTTCTCTGCAGAGTGGTGACTTGAGAGCCAGTGTCCAGTAAGGCCGACAGTGGGATCCCATTTAGGTGGATCGTAATCACTGGACACTGCCCAATGTACCGGGGAATCCATTCTGGTGTTGTGGGACCTATTGGTCTTCCTCCCGAGGGGCGGTCCTCTGCCTCGGGGGATTGTCGTTTAACTGACGACATTCTCTTTCAATATGGCCAGCTCTTTGACACCTACGACAAATGGGTCTTCCGGTGGTATCAAATCTGTCAGAAGAGCGTCTACCCCAATTCCGGTAACTTCCCCCTTCTGATCGGTTACTGAACCTGTTACTGGAGTAGCGGCGGCTTTCTTTCTGGCGTTGCTCCATATCTTCCATTTTCTGGCACATTTTACTGAGGCTCTTGGTGAGGACAGCAATTTGGTCCCTCAGTTCACCAACTGGATCTTGAGCTTGCATGTGAGCACACTGAGCTAGTGCAACTTGACTTCCCGCTGCTGTAGGATGATCTACTTGCGACTCCGTAGGAGTCTCTATGGAATAGGGGAAAACTTTGGCTTGAACCGCTGCGGCTTCAGTCCCCAGGATTCTAATTGCGAGCTCTTTAAAGTCCAAGAAGATACAGCTTGGGTTCTGGGAGGCCAACATTCTGAGCTGACTTTTAAGAGCTTCAGATGCAGCTCCTTCAACAAACTGCTCCCTTAAGGCCTTGTCAGCCTCTGCAGCCTCTAAGGGTTCTACTTGCATAATTGCCCGCTGGGCCTCCTGCAGGGATAAAGCAAAGTCTCTCAATGACTCACCGGGCTGCTGCTTCTTTCCAAAGAATCTCATCTTGAGCTCTGCCACAGTCCTTACTTCAAATGTGGCACGCAATCGGTCCAGTATCTGTTCCACTGTTTTTTTCTCTGTTCTGGGCCAGGATTTCACTTCTCTTAATGCTGCGCCCTCTAGTTGTCCTATCAATATCTCAACCCTCTGGTCTGTTGAGACAGGATACAAACGGAACATGGACAGCATCTTCTCTTTGAATTCCCTCAGGGAATGAACTTCGCCTTTGTAGCGAGGAAGCCATGGTGCTCCAAAGTAATAGGGCATAGTGAGTGGCATCACTTGCGCTGTTGGAGGTGACCCACTGGGGCTTGGAGAGCCGTTATCTCCGTCGTCAGACATTTTCTGCAATAAGTCCTACAGTAACCCCTAGCAACGGGTGTTCAATTTCAGGCTATGCACTAAGCCTCTTTTCCGGATATCTTTTCCGGTGTCTCTACACTGTTAACTGCCACTTTTTACTTTAAATCTCATTTACTGGCCTATTCAGGCACTCACCAGCTTTCTCTTAGCTGCTCCGCTGTTTTCGCGGGTTCTCTTGCGCAGCTCCTTGCCACTTCCAATATGGCGGCGACTTGGCGGGAAACTTTTATTCCGGCTGTAGCGAAATGTCTGTAACTCTGCTCCGGCTGCGATAATCTGGCTTCGGCTGTGGCGCATCAGCGCTGACTTAGTTCATAAGGCACAGAGGCCATAGATATCCTGTTCGTGACGCCAAAATTATATGTGGTGGCCCGTGGGTGGCGGGGAATGCAGGAACCCAAAATGGTGGATACTGGGCTCTCTGTCTTGTGTCACGGTGGTATTTTGCCTTGCAGGCCTTCCCACCTCCCAGGGACACAGACACAGTGATGAGGGGGCTGCACAAGATGATGATGATGACTGTTGTTTCCCCCGGGGCACTCCCTTGGTGGCTGACTCCTGTCTGGTGTTATTTGGGGTGCCCTTGGTGTAGAGTGCAAATAGAAGACAGGAGATGGTGGTGGCAGTTAATCAGGAGAGCTTGCAGCACACTTTTACTTTTCAAGATGGAGATTGTACAATACAAATATGTCATCCAAATTCAGCTCAATCAGTGTAGCCCAATGCTAAATGCAGAAGTGCTATTATCTCTCTACTCACAGTCTCTCTTTCTGGACTCTTCTGGCTCCTTGAGCTGTTATTCCAATGAATCTCTTTAGGCCTGTCTTTCTCTGTAATCCGCAAATGGCTGAACTCAGGAGCACCTTCACTGTGCTTCCTGCTGCATCCACTCCTAGCTCACCACTGCCCTCACTCACTCTAACCACTCCCTAATTAACTCCTCCCAGCTTCTGTTACATTATAGAAAAACACTCCGCATAGGCTGAAACACAATGTCATAACATTTCTGAACCTGTAGATGGCAGCATAACACAACACATGAAGACAAACATAGTTTTCATAGTAGTGCTCCTGTGGGACACTACATTTGGACCCACGGCAGAGCTCAGAAGGGCAGGAGCGCCATTTGGATTTTGAAGCGCAGATTTTGCTGGATTGGTTTTCAGTTCCATGTCGCGTTTGCAACGCCCTGGAGTAAGCAAAACCGTGGAATCCCCCCAAAACTGACCCCATTTTGAAGACTACACCCCTCAAGGAATTGTTCTAGGGGTATAGTTAGCATTTTGACCCCACAGTTTTTTTGCTGAATTTAGTGGAATTAGGCCGTGAAAATGAAAATCTACTTTTTTCTGAAAAAACATAGAAATGTTTAATTTTTACAATCAATAAAGGAGAAAAATTACCCCAAAATTTGTAAAGCAATATGTCCTGATTACAGCAATACGCCATATGTGGTAATAAACTGCTGTTTGGACCCACGGCAGGACTCAGGAGGGAAGGAACAATATTTGGCTTTTGGAGCTCAAATTTAGCTGGAATGGTTTTCGGGTGTCATGTCGCATATGCAAAGCCCCTGAGGTACCAAAACAGTGGAAACCTCCCAAAAGTCCCTTTAGGGGACTGGAACGAACGATCATTAGGTTGCTGGTACAATACACTGCAATACTAATGTATTGCAGTATAATGTCA